>NC_142607.1:18247650-18429448 GCF_041222555.1 Hakea prostrata | reverse complement strand
AAAAGGCATAAAAGAGTAGGGGAAATGTAACCATGATGAAGCTACACTACTCTTTAAAGCAAACAATCTCATGAAGCAATAAGTCCCTTGAGGTTGAGCAGGATACATCACCACAAACAATAAATTTTGCGGATCTTCCAATATAATTAGCTCGGATCTGACAAGTTGAATGTATTGGAAAACGATGGTCGATGGGTTAACATAGAAATACTCAAAGGCACACCAACTACCTTTTCAAATATGGATCAAGATGAATCAGCAAAACCTGTCAATGTCATTTAAACCCCACTCCTGCCCCCCAACCACAAACACCCATCCGGGAAGGGGAAAAAAAGTATCTGTGGGAGATACTCTTCAGATTTAATGGGTTCCATGGCCTGTAACTAGAAAGTAAAACATAGAGAGCAACTGCAAGCTTAATTGGGTCCATTGCCAGCTCATGCAAAGGAGATAATTTAGATTATAGTTGCAGTCTTGCATGGGGGATTTAATTGCTTAGATTCTTCCAATTCTATATAAATTTCTCTTGTTATCATGGTAGTTACTACTCACCACTGTTAGGACTGTTCCTATCTTGTTATTTTGCTAGAATTCATTTCATATATAGTTTCTATAATAAAGAAAGACAAGGTGGCAAGTGAATTTGTCCTCTTTACAAAAGGAATGTTATAACAAAGAGGGGCTTGAGGCTTCATTCATACGGCTCACAAATTCATTCTTTTGATAAAAAGAAATTAGTGGTTTATTCCAACGCCTGTGAGAAGCAGTATGGGGATATCAGAGGGGTCTCCCTCTCTCTCAGCCACATCCTATTTCTTATCATTTTCTCCTTTTATCTTTGTTCCTCGGTTGATATTCTGTCTTGTGATACCCTACCCCTGTTCTACAATATCGTGGCTAATGTCTAGCTGATTGAGTACAGTAATGGTTATCCATTTGATTATTACTGTCCTTCATTCCATTTAGCCATTCTGCAACTTTTGTTAAACAACTTTCCAGTCTGAGTTTTCTCCCTCAGGTTTCTATGGATTTGGCTATTGGACTACTAGGAACTTTTAATATGTTATTCATCCCCTGGTTAGGTCATTTAAACCCTAGTTACAGATACAGCAGATAGCCAGATTGAAGGTTGTATCAAGATCTAACTTTCTAACTTTGTTACTGTCTGTTTATCTCTATCCAACCAGTGAATGAACCCAATATTTTAATACAACTTAAATCCTAATTGCCCATCCTTCAGTTGCAACCTCCACATCCATTGGCATGTTC
Source organism: Hakea prostrata (assembly GCF_041222555.1). Lineage (NCBI taxonomy): Eukaryota > Viridiplantae > Streptophyta > Magnoliopsida > Proteales > Proteaceae > Hakea > Hakea prostrata. The sequence continues at coordinate 18,428,179 of NC_142607.1, read as the reverse complement.
TTGATTTACTTGCAATAATCTGTCCAACTATCTGTTTTTTGGTCACTATGACTCTAGTCTACTGTAAGTGTGTTAGTGTGGATCCTTTTCAACCTAGCCCCTCTTTGTTACTTCAAACCATCGTTCAACCCTAGCCACTATCTCCTAACAGTAACTATAAATTTGTCCACAAGGCCATCAGCTGCAGTGAGCCAAACTTAGCATGTACCAGCAAGAATGGAACAGTTTTCAACAGGTAAATGCAAAAGCAAACACACAAAGGAAGTCCTGGATAAGGTAAAAGATAAATGTCTATGCACTGGGAATAAATTTGTGGCTAAGTGATGAAGTTAAATGGAAAGTTCTGATAGTTTACAACTCTGTGTGGTAGTTGTAAACAAAAGCTATCAGACAAATGATGAAAAGCATGCAAATCCGTGCATACTTTTTGACACCATAAGCAACATCGATAAAATGGTTAAACCAAACAACAAGATAAAGAATTTTGGACAATAACATGTTCATGCAAATCAGAAACAGAAGAACACAACATCCTATGTACACCTGCAAAAGAAACACTTCTTAGAGAGTGGGCAGTGAAAATTGAATTACAACATCAAAACTGCACATGATACAAGAGAGAACTTGGAAAAGCATTTAATCAGATGCATATTAGAGAACCAACAACTCACCTGTTTGCCCATAAGCAAAGCAAGTTGCTTTTGTCCTCTGAAAGATAATTGGAACAATTGGCTCTACAGTTTCACGATATACCTACATACAAATAATAAAACAGACACCATGACTATATGAATAAAACAGTAATAATGAAAAACTATATCCTGCATATTTGCTCTATACTCTGCACTCACCTCATCATTTGAAACGTCTTCATTCAGCACTGCATCAAAAACAAATTCATGCTTCTCAACATACTCTGTCAGATCAACCTGCAGAAATAATCAATTTGGATGTTGTCAACATCCAAGGCATGCAGTTTCAAGCTAGCAAAGCATGGAAGCTGAAAGAAGATAATCACCATGCAAAGTCGCAAACAAAGGCAGATGACAAGCCAGAATTTAAAATTATTCACCTATTTTCATCCCACATCCATTTTTAAAAGTTTACTGAATGCACATGATTTGGAATTTACATTGCAAGCAGGAATTTCTTAATTTTACTAGAGGCTACAGCCCAAGGACTGAAAGGAAATAAATTTAATGTTTTCTCATCCACCTCAGTCCACCTTATTTATGAATATCATTACGCATTATTCTTTTACTAGCGTTACACTTATGTCATACCATAGATCTAAACAAGTTATATCATACAAAAAATATAAGGTAGAAGAATGGTCAAAAGTACAAGTGGGACTCTTCTGACCAAACAAATCAGAAGATCAAATTCCTTTGTTCCACCTTGGAGATTCAAACTTTGCTCACTGTTGGCACATGCACAAAAAATTCACATGCAAGAGTAACGTCAGGATTTAAGAAAAGGTTAATCCATAGACTAATGGGCATCCAGCAAGGTGGAGGACTGAATGGGCAATAAACAGTCCCTAGGTTTTATATAATGGCTAAATTTCTGAGGAGAAAACTAATGCAACCAGTCAACGAAGATACTTGAAAGTTGCACATAGAGGCTTTTGAGGTAATTTAGAGATGAAGAGGCTTGATAATTGTAAATTGTTTTTGGTGTTAAGTACTGTCTACCTACAGACTGCAGGACTGAGCTTTCGTTGGCTACTCAACCGCTAGTGTTTTTCCTTAAGTTGCTATAGCCAAAGTTTAGATGCATCTGCTACCATTTTCTTTTTATATTTGATGCTTTTGGGGAGCAACCTTGTCCTGCCATATCTACCTGATTGAGTAATTCTCTGTTTTTCACCTATCTTTGATGGTTTGCACTAATTATCTCTTCCTTATCCTTGCTTTCTTGATAGGCGTTTCTGACATCCCTTTGGAATATGAGAGTTCTCTTTCTCTGTCTCTCATTTAAGTTTAACCATCAATAATGAAGGGTGAAAATTCTTACTCACTGCAGCTGTGATGAAAAATGAATCACATAAACTCCATAAGTAAAGACTACCCAGACATTACAAACATTAGAGATTAATCAAATGTTTAACTAATGTTCTAATCAAACTTTTCTCTCAAGTTCGATTCCAGAAGCACAATATAGATGAAAATGGTATAGGATCTTCACCAAGTGACAGATGAAAGGCAAAACTAGTTGTAGAAGAGCTATGAATTCAGCCACACATAATGGACAAAATGAACATAAAATTATTGGTAATCTCACCTTCAGTTTAGTCTCATGAACAGTAAGATAATTTGAACCGGGCTCTATTGTTATGATATCTTCCTCCTTCTTGGCTATCTCCTTCTTATTTAGTGGTCGCTTGCGTACCTGCATCCAGTCCATTAGTGACCTATTTTCCAAGAGAAAATTTTAAACATTTGCATTGGCAATGCAAAAGAGAAACATCAGCAGCAAAGATCAATAGGAAAATTAATCTTGTATGCTTTCAGTTAATTTATGCTATTGAAGTGCTTTTTTTTTAAAGAGTCAGTGATAATAAAGTTAAATAAAGAATGAAACGAATTAAGAGAAGATCCCAAATATAGCTCAGGAACATACCACAACTTTGATTTTGGCAACAGAACTGGCCTTCTCTTTATCAAATGATATGCTTTTCAGAAGATTATTCTCTGCCAAAGGACGTGCTTTATTTAGTTGCCTGTTGGTAGGAGGATAGGGCTCAGAGTCATCACAGCTTCTTCCCCGCACATGATGGTAATGAGTATTATTGCCATATAGGGCAGGAACCGGCATCTTATCAAGAGAAAAGTAAAAAGGTCAGACTGACAATTGAACTTAGGCATGCATAAACAGTATCAGCTCTGAAGGGGAATTCTGAGGTTTAAGTGACAAGTGCAAATCCAATTGATCCAAAATTTCACACAGACTCTTCACTTCAGACATCATTGTAGACACTACACCTTCATCTTAAAAAATAGCAGCTTAGCATCACCATCCAGACAACAGCATAATTGAATTTATTAAAGGACAAATAAGCAGATTGGCAAAAGCTAGGAGCTAATAGATGCACTAGCATTTTTTTTCTTTTGGGATGAATAAAGAGTTCACTACTGAAAAAGAGTAGGGGGAGGAGAATCAGGAGATACAAATTACACAAGGTTCAACGACAAAGCAAAACAAGCGAGCGGCCAAAGAAAAAGAGCAAACTAGACTAAGATGGAACAAGAAACCAGAACTAAATTTCTACCTCAGTTCTGTTTCTTCTTCTTTCTATAAGACCTAAATCCCACAACAACGTAGATGAAGTTGAAGATTCCAAAATCCGGAAACCAGCAATGTTGAGATCTGTCTACCCTAGAGCATTTCAACAAACTGAAACTGAAATTAATTTTCAGTGGGAAGTAATTCTGGCAAAGAAAACACTGACTCTTTTGGGTAGGAAAAAAGATAATGACTTATAGCCTTCGTTCATCGTTTTAGAAAATAAAACTCCGCAACTAACCATGATAGCCACACAATGGAGGCACAAATATATCATATTCCAGCAGTAAGTAAATTTACCCAAAACGATTAAAAAATAAAAAAAACTTACATCTGGAAGTAGTTCAGTGTCGAGGGAATGCAGATCCAAGATACCAGGACTGAGCTCTCCCGGAGACATTTGGTCATCGCCAGTCTTCCTCAGACTAGACGATCGCGAAGCTAGCGGAGGAGTATTAGGCTCCGAAAAAAGCTCATTTCCACTAACGCTCCTCTGCACGTTCCGATACGTTCTTGACCCCTGAAGTCCTCCTCCACCACCACCGACGCCGCCGCCATAATAACCAAAGTCCTATCATTGATTCCAGAGAAAACAACAATAAAGACTCAAAAAAAATCTATAGATCCGATTTCCGCAAAAAGAGGAAATGAACTATGAAGAACCTGAGGACCAGGAGCAATTGCATTTGAGTTTGAGGACTGAAGATGCTGAAGACCAGCAGATTGCAGCCATCTTCCATTGGAGGAGGTCTCCAAGAAATTGTCCGAGTACTGACGCTGATGGTGTGCTGTTGAGGAACCAGATCTCTGCACTTGTCTACCCATAACATTCATCTTCTTCAATCTCTACTCTCTATCTCCTCGATCCGATGATTTTAACTATCAGAAACTCTCTCGCAAGTAAATCTGAAGCTGTGGTGTTAGGTTTAAGCACATTAATGCGAGCCGTAAACTAAACCACAGCTCCTAATCCAAACTTAAAGAACAAAACACAGATTAAGTGAAGAGAGAGAAAGAGAGGGAGAGTAAGAGAAAATTCAAATGGAGAAGACGCCTCTTTGAGCTCCAAAGAGGAGTTTCAGGGCAGAAGCTTCACAAAAATGAAATCAACAAGTTCTAATGGAGGTTCGTTGAACTGGTTTTCGAAGTTTTAAAAAATAAGTATTTTATTTAAATTACCATTTTTTTAATTTCAATAAACAAAAATTGTTTGAAACTTTGAAATCGAAACCCGGGTAACATTCGAGGCAATATTGCGAATTAAACGGATATAATAACCTTGCTTACGAGACCGGTAGGAGAATAAATCGTGTGAAGGATTGCACACGTGTGAAAGACTGTGGCCAAGGTCCAAGGAGCAAATGGAATCAGTGGACTAGACGACTACTGGTCCCACTCTTTTCAAATTAGCCCTTGGTCGCTCTCTTCGTGCTTTACGAATCAGGTCACGTGGTGGACCCCTACACCGTTATTGGCTCACAAACATTTATTATGTAATTCTTTTGCTGACGTGTAACTTTTAATATTTTCCCCCTTTTTCTTGGGGCGAATACATAGAACTAAATGGGAATATTAGTAGATCCACGAAACCACATTTAGGCACAAAGATGACCATTGAGTCCCTACCTCTTCCTCATATATCAAAATCTGTTATTTGTTCAGGGAACGCAACACCGGAGGGGGAGGCCCCGGCCCGCTATAATATATAAAAAGCGAGGATGGGGCCGAATGACCTCTTCCAAAAAAAGATGTGTTATTTGTTAAGTGAGGTTTCTTCTCTTGACATTTATCTCGGTTTATCGTCCTCTTTTGGTAAATCTAAATGGCAAGCCATCGCCTATATTGTCGAAAGAGAGGTGGCAAAACTCAAGAGTATCTAAAATCTCGACCATAAAATATTCCTCAAAGTTTTTAGTTTTGTGATTAAAGGTTCATTTTTCTTGTTTGGAGTATTCTCTTTTAAAAAAATGTAATATTTTGTTTGCTATGTTTTTTCTTCAATAAGACTGGAGTGAACTCTGGATAGCAATCATTTACTGTTGATGGATTTTAAACATGAAAGAAAGTTAGTAAAAAAAAAATACTTTGATAAATCATGTGGGAAGGAAAATCAGCTCATACAACAAAGTTGTTGAAAAAGATTGTGCAAACTTGATGAAGCAATATCAACACATTGATTAATGTTTAAAAAACATACATTAGATAAATTGAAAACAATTAGTTACGTTTGAGAGCCTCGGTTAATATAATCAAATTGTCTGTGTCTCAAGATTGTGTTCTTAAAGGTTATGATGAGAGAAAATATTTAAAGACTAATATGTTTTCTACTCTTTCTCATAGGCTTAACATTCACAACATTCAAAGTCAAATACATTGGACAAGTAATACATAAAGTGAATGGAATGGGCTACAAGTGTGTAAACATGTATGGTGCTAAATGTGAGGTATTGATCACCATGACTAATAAGGGGACTATTAATATAATCTAGAGGGAGGTGAATAGATTACTACTAGTGGATTAGGCAAAATTTTTGGTTTATTACAAATTCATAATTAAATTAACAAATTAAATTAAACTTGGGCAAATTGTAAACAATTGCAACACAGATTTTTATAATGGTTCGACTTGACAAGTTTACGTCTACTCTTCTCTTCTCCTCAAGAGAATATTTTAATAGTGACTCTCCTTCAATAGGATAGGTAGAGAATCAAACCCTTAGGTGGCGTTTGTTCCGCAATTCCATGAAATCCGCTTCTGTGGAAGTCATGAGTCTGTAGGAATTAGGTTCTTTAGAATCATATTCGTAAAAAAAAAAACTGTTTGGTTACCCGATTCTGGAAAGTGAATCTGTCTGAAAAATCATTTGGTTACCCTGATTCTGAAAGTGAATCTGCTTTGTTATTTGATTTGATTAATGACTGAGCATAACAATTATTTACAAAATTCAATAAATCAACCATGAAGAAGAGGAAGGAAGGCCAGTAGCCTAACACATAGTCACTTCCAAATTGCATCCACCAATTCCCTTCTTTTGGGTTCTGCATTGCCATAGGAGATAAATGAACTTACAGATTCAAGGCAAAAAATTATAGTAACTAATACCATCCATGTGACTGACGCTTTTGTTTAATGAAATGGGGGACACAGATGCAACAATATTTTGGGCTTTTAGCAGTTACAACTTGCCTTGAAAATGCTAAACAAAAGAAGGCCATGACATGAGCACTTGAGTCTGTAAACCTGAAGGGTTTAAAAAATGGTTCTAGCATTGGATTAGTGAATGCCAACCATACACCATTGTAGAGTTTTCCACTTTCACACCAAATGTTTCTGCTTTCTACGTTTCTCCATAGTTCAAAATCAAGTTTTTAATAATTTAATCTGATTACCTTTTTCAAGAAAATGTATAAACATTGTCTGTTCATCTCAGGAAAATTAGCAACCCTGCAATTCTGATACAAATTCCTATAAAGCGAATGACCGAACATTTTCAGAAAAAAAAAAAAAAAAAAAAAAAAAAAAAGAGAGAGAGAGAGAGGGGTTGAGGGGGTTGGGGGAAGAGAAGGAACTTCAAAGAGACAATAAATCATTGAAGAAGCAATATTTGGAAGAAATCTAAATTCAATTTTACAAATGAATATCCAATTCCATCAATCCAAATTAAATTTTACAAATGTAAATGTGACACTTTCCATTATACATATACCAACAATCCAAAATGTATAGTTGAATCATGTAATCAACAATCCAAAATGTACAAATTAATCATGTAATCAACAATCCTGAGCTTTCCAATTGCCCTATTGTCCTTGCTAATGTCTTTCCCATGCTTCTTATTGATCAATTTGATGAAGTACTCCATAATTCTTCTTTCCCATCCTTTGATGTTAGAATTAGCTTCCAAATCCAGAAACTGGAGTCTGCTTTGCTCTCTCAGCCAGTGATGGTGGTGTTGTGAAGGACTTTGTTTTATCGATGGTTGTACATGAACACTCATCATCACTTGTCTTGGATCTGTCTATGTTTACAACCAAACAGAACAGAAGAATGTCATTTTCCATGTTCTGTAGCACAGTGACAAACATCTTCTAAAACCATATATTAGAAGAAAATAACAGAGGAATTAATTCCTACAGTTCCAATAAGGATACATATGAATCAATTGTGGCCAACTTAAAGCATCCATCACCTGCAGGTACTACATCAGAGACAAATAAATAAATCAATTAAAGGTTGAACATTGCAAAGAGCAGCACTCTTCAAAAGAAAGGACTAGGTAGGCAGAATCAAAGCAAACACAATCTTATTAAAAAACTATTTCCCAGTTTCAAGAAAAAATTCCCTCACTGTCAATTTCATTTAACAAAATTACCACAAAATAAATAATCGAAGCATTCATAAAAAGAAGGTAAACAAAAGATAACCATACCGCAATTGGGATGAAAGCTTACACTCTGTTTCAGCAAGCACTATACTTTGGATTTTAGACCGATGTGGACAGGTGATTAACTACGATGAATGCACAATCTTCGTAAAGGAAAAGATATATAATGGGAAAAGATTTGAAGAAGTATCAAACAAATCAAATGAAATAAGTTAAACATAACAACAAAGATGAATTTGTATTGCATAGTGCAGCAACCTCTTGTTTCATTTATTTCAAAGGCAATCATCACAAAAGGTGGAAACATATTTACATTAAGAGCTTATGTAATACCTAAAGTCGAAGATCCTCTATTTCAGGCCTGTTATTGTAATCACTAATGAAGTAGATGAAGAAAAATACATAATTAGATTTCTCAGACCCCTAACTGCAAGTTCTCGTTTGTTTCCGTAAAGCAAATAGCTAAAACAATCGACAACAACAACAAAAAAAAATCCTCAAGATTCAAAAAAAAATCCTTAAGATTCAAAAAATATCAATAGCCATGTATTAGAGAAGGAAATCAAAAGGCAGTTTGAGCGAGCAATGAAAGAATCATGAATTCGAGGGTTTCTTGATAGGATTTGCTCTGTATAACAATGATCTCAGTTTCCCAATCACCAGCAATAATCGAATTCAAAATGCAAGAATACCAAGCCAACAGTAAAACGAAGATAGAGAATAAAAAACCCCAACACAAAACTAATCCAAACAGGAAAAAAAAATATGCAAAGACCTACCGTCTGTTTCGATGCCGAAGTCGAAAACAACAAGCTAGGGTTTGGGAACGCTGGAGTTGCAGAGCAGAGAAGCAAGGTTCTTCTTCCAGATCTGCCAAAAACACCACGCTAAAGTGAATCTGTGATAGGGATCCTTCTTCGCAGGGTTGGTGGTGTTCGTCGCCTTCTTCAGATCAAGAAACGACTCTTCTTAGCGGCAAGAGTGAGGAGTGCAGAAGTCAAGGGCTAGGAGTGAATCGAACTTCTTAGCAGCAGGAGTGAACCGATCTTCGAGTTCAGCAGCAGCGGGAGTGAGGAGAGCTTCGTCTTTTGTCGAGTGTTCGTTCGATGAAAGTGAGTTTCGGCGAGTCACGCTCATTTGCTTCCGTTTTATACCTAGCCTAGAATTGGGTGACTCGATTTGGAAACCACCTCAATAGGTGGTTTCCAAGTGATTCAGATCTTTAGGCTAAAACGTGGATTCTTGGAGATTCATGACTCACCAAGAAACCGACTCAATTTTTAACCAAACGCCCTTTTTTTTTGGAGTCACGATTCCCTGGAATCTGATTCCGCAGAATTGCGGAACCAAACGCCACCTTACAAATCTTTGCTCAATAGGGTAAAAGCACTATTTTACAATCTTTGTTCAATAGAGTAAAAGCACTATTTTACAATCTTTGTTCACTATGGCAAAAGCACTCTCTTACAGTCTTTGTTAGCATGGCAAGAACACCCTATCAATTCTAATTCCACCTATAATAAGATTACAATAACAAAAATAAAATATACGAATATAAGATTTTACTTATCAAAGGTTGTGACACCTTACCCCTTGAATGAGTGAGAGTGATAATGAATGCCCAAACAATAATGATTTTGCAAAACTTGAGATGTGATGATCATAATACGCTTATTGTTATCTTAGCCTTGATCAACAAATTTAAAGGTCTGATTACTTAGAATGATGATTCTTTTTTTCTTTTTCTTTTTTCCTTTGTAGAAACTTGATCATGATTCAATGTACACACAAGAGTGAGAGGCTATTACACTTAGATTTAGAAGAGAATGTGAGCTTTAATTGATTTGGAGAGTGGATATTGTATATACTTGGTTGAACTCTTCAAATTAAAGGGTTTGGGTATTTATAAAGTCCTAAAAGCCCCTTTGCTCCCAATAGATAGAAAATAATCATTTTATGATTAAAACGGTGCATCGTTTGTGTACAAATGGTGCATTATTTGGGCAAATATAGCCATTGGAATATAGTCATTGCATTTGGTTGGTCCAAACGTCTTAGGACAGTACATTGTTTGGCCAAGCAGACAATCCATTAAGCCTCCATGATCGCATTAGTTGCAATCACTTCCCTGAGCATGTCCTTTAGGCTGAGTTGATGCATTGTTTCAAAACAGTGTGCTGTTTTGGATAGTAAGCTTAGATTTGTGTTTTTCATGGGATTTTGGTCCTCCTAACAAATCCTAAATCCACATAGAGTCTCTTAGTATGTCTTAAGCCATCTAATGACATGATGTACATATTTTACAATGAGATTAGTGTAAATACATATATATGTGCATATGAGGTGCCCTGAGCCCTAGGAGCACTAAGTCTTATTCATAAACTTGACTTGATCTTCAATTTCATTCTTGAATCACCTTATGCTTCGAGCACCAAGTCTTCATGTCCATATTATTGTCCAAGTCTTCAACATAATTGAGCCATTGCTTGTAGCTTAATCATTCATGTGAGTTCTTCATTAGTGTTTTGATCAATCTTGCCATTTACCAATGTTTTTTCATTTTATTATCTTGGCTTAATAAACATACAAAACTTAATTTAAACATTATTATTTTGTATTTATTATCATCAAAACCTATGGAGGTTGATGTGGCAATGTTAATGTGACATTTTCCAATAAGGATTACTTCATCACAAAGAGTTTAAGCAAACATTATGTTGAACTCCTTTGATTTTGTTTTGACTCTACATCTAATGCAAGAAATTATAAATATCATTGATGTGCTTTGTCAAGTTTTACAACAAAAGTTTAAAAATATCTTAAATGTTATTCATCTTGTATCCACTACAAAAAAAACTAATAATAATAATAAAATAAAAAATTAAAAAATTAAACGAGAGATCTTAGATGAAATGGGCTTTTGACTAAGCAGATTTCTTTTTGTGAAAAGCATAACATTGATGTCTTTGACGTGAATTTTATAGAAAGGGTCAAGCTCTCCATCAACAGGATGATTTTATAGTTGAATAAATATTTTTATGCTACAATTGATAGACAATTAAAGGAGCTAAATAGTAGATTCAACGATCATGTTATGTAATTGTTTACTCTTGGTTATTCTTTGGATCCTAAAAGTGGATGTGAAAATTTGTAAATTGATTATTTTTGAAATGTTATGACTAAATATTATCCCCAAGATTTTACTAAGTAGGAGAGAGACCACTTGAAGCTACAACTATTATACTATGATGTTGATATAATCAAAGGTCCAGTTACCAGAACATGCCAATCATTAGTGATTTGTGTCATTGGTTGATAAATCAAACAAAATTTGATATCTATCCACTTATTTATCGATTAATTACACTCTTGATTACTCTTTCCATTTTTTTTTGCAACTTCAGAATAAGCATTTTCCGCCTTGAGGATTATTAAAACTAAATTGCGAAATAGGATGGAGGATGATTTTCTCACAGATCCTATGATGTTATACATTGAAAGAGAAATCACAAAGAAAATTAATACATAATCAATCATGAGAATTTACATGATCTCAAAGATTGCCAAATTCCACCATGATATTGGCACTAGAAAGGTGTTTTGTGGTTTTTCGTTTGTTCTTATTTTCCTAAGAATCTAAGATTTTGAATTATTAATGGGTTAGGGTTTTCTTTTTAAATACTAGTGGTAGAAATTTTATGATCATTACCCTCCCCTCAAAGCCTTTGTGTCTTTCTATGCTATTCATGACAATTTCACCATTGGTCTTAAAGACAATATATAAAATTTAAAAAAAAAAATCTCTATCAAGTCAACTATATGAGAATCTTCAATCAATGGAAATTCATTGCGGCAAAGAGGTTTTTACTTACCTTTTCTATTCATTTATTATCAACCAAACACACCTTTAGACATTACTAGTAATGATAGCCGTGTACATGCTCATGTGATATGTTTTCAAATATAATTTTTTGTTTTGGTATAATTTAATTTTTAAACAAAATATAGATGTATTTTTTGTTGAGTTGAATTTTAGTCTAAAACACATATAGTTGTGATACTTAGTCATGATGATGGTGGCGGAGGGACCGTAAAGGAGGCTTTATTACTATGATTAAGTATTCCGCCCTTAAGTTTTGGATAGATGGCAAAATAAGTGACAGAAAAAGGCTATTTGGATTCACCGAGTGTGTTCTGTAGCTTGATAGAGCGAAGTGAGACTAGCTACTAAGACATCTCCCATTTGCTTTAGCATCGAATTTCTAAGTTAAAATAGTAGCAAGCCTTCATCTCTGTATTTCCTAAAAAGAAGAAAAATTATGAGAGAGTAACACAGATAGGAAAAAGAGTTGAATCTAGTTTAAGAGTTTTGTCATACATGTTTCAGATTAAGCTAGTATCAGCGGCCAACATAGTGAGATAGAAGAGAGTTAGACAACCTTCCAATAAGAAAGTTGAGACTACATGAAAGGACAATGTAAAATTACAATTACATAGAGATTGAATCTTATAGTGCAAAGACCCTAATTGAAAAAGAACCAAAAGCATCCCAATTAAATTTTAAGTAATGGGAAACGGTTAGGATTCTTGTTGGTTAAAGGATCTATAATCATGCAATGGAGTCATTAGAGAATGCATTTACTCCCCATATTGTGTCTTTCGCTATTCGATCAATTTTTGGGTTGGGTATTAATATGAACTAGTGAAAATTAGTTACTATTTAAATTGAGGTGAAATTTGAAGCAAGAATTGGAAAGACGGAGAAGTGGGAGGTTTGAGTTTTTCCATAAGGCTGTGTTTGTTTGCTGGAAAAAAAGGGGTGGGAAAGTTGTACTTGTAGGTCCCATATGTTAGTGGGGTGGGGAACAGGATAGTAAAGTGTGGAAAAGTAATGGGTAAATGCACTTTTCCTTTACTTTCCACCCCCAATACTTGTTTGGTTGGATGGGAATCATGAGATGGTAAAAGTATTTTAGATTAAAAATATATTATCATTTTCTTAAAAACAAAATGTTATTAATTTTTAATGGGTGAATACACTTCCCCAATTTCTCTCCATCTCTCTATGTTCGTGTGGTGGCAATCGTCTATGCTCTCTCTCTCTCTCTCTCTCTCTCTCTCTCTCTCTCTCTCTCTCTCTCTCTCTCTCTCTCTGTGTGTGTGTGTGTCTCTGTGCATGTGGTGGTGGTGGAGTATGCTCTCTCTCCGTGAGTGTGGTGGTGGTATATGGGCTCAGGCTCTCACTCTCTTTGTGCCGCTTACTGGTTCTCTTCACTTTCTTTCTCTTCTTCTTCTTCTTTCGATGCCGCTGCTACTGGTTCTCTGCTGGGGAAAATTGTTGCGGATGATTTGGTTCCGCGGATGCTCGGTTCTTGCCTCTCCTACTTCTTGGTTCTCACTTCTGCCTTTGCCGCTGCTTTTGGATCTCACCTTTGCCTCTACCGCTGCTACTGGGTCTCGCCTTTGCCTTTGCTAGTTTTTGCCTTTGTTGCTGTTGCCAGCCAGTTGCTACCATTACTGTTACCTCCACCTCCTCCGTCATCTCCTACCTTCACCTCCCACATCCCACCGTAGCTCCTGTCAAAGGGTTGACAACTCCCTCCAAATCTTCTCAACTCTCCCTCATTTCCCCTCAAAATCCCACTAAAATCATGGGGTTTTGAGAAGCGGTGGGGTGGGAAAAATAAGCCCCGACAAGGATTCCACAGTGGAAAGCATTGTCGGGTGAGTTTCCCACCCCAGGCAACCATACACGCCAACAATTGTAATCTTGTGGAAAACATGTACAACTTTCCCACCCCATTTGTAAAACCCTAGTATATTCCAGCAAACAAACGGGCCCTAAAGGAGGAATTAAGAGAGAGAAGGAATGTTTCACAATGCAAAGTTATAATTAATATTAATGTTATTGAAATTAAAAATAAGAATTTACTATTAGTATCACTTTATATTATTTTAATTAATATTAATAAAATTATTGAAATTGGAAAGGATAAGAATGCCATTAGGAGACAACAAAAAAGAGGAGAAGAAGATTTGTTTGAATTTTCCAAGGGGCTAATGACTCATAATGACTCATATGAGGTTCAGCTCATTATTGAATCTCCTTCTCTATCCTTCTAATAATAGTTTTTAAATATTGTGACTCTTAATATAAAGGAATATATTAAGATGAATTAATGATAATTATCTTATTATTTTATTAATTAATACTGTGTTTATGAGTGATAATTACAATTTTGGACATTATTCTTAAATAATGAAAATCTAATGAATTGATAGACTACGGTAATTTGAGAGAGAAATGTAACCGTGTCCTTAGAATTCGTGCTCAATTAATGATATTTATTGGGGTTTTTTTTTTTTTTTTTAAATTAACGATGAATTGATAGGCTAAGGTAATTTGGGAAAGAGAAATGTAACCGTGTTCTTAGAGTTCGTGGTCAATTAATGATAATTATTGGTTTCCAAACAAAATTAATGATAATTATTATATTATTCTATTAATTAATATTGTGTTTATGAATGATAATTATAGTTTTAGCCATTTTTCTTAAATGATTTGAATATCTAAAGATTTAAATAGGCAAGGGTAATTTGGAGAAGAGAAAGTAGCCATGTTTTTTTAGTTCATGCTTTTATAATAGTAGTATGATATGATAGTATGTATGATAGTATGTAATGTATTAAATAGGCAATGGTACTTTTGAAAAGGGAAATGTAGCCATGTCTTTTCAACTCGTGCTTTTGTAATAGTAGTATGATAGTAAGATTTGATTTGATCAATCATTTGTATTTGGGGAGAAAAAGCTTGTACATTTTATTTCCTCTTTTGGATCTCTGGTTCATCTAGACTAACTTACATGCATCTCAATTGTGTTTATGAATGATAATTATGGCTGTAGATATCTTTCTTAAACGATTTAAAGGCCTATAAAGTAAATAGGCAAGGGTACTTTGAGAAGAAAAAAAATGTAATTGTGTCTTTTTAGTTCGTGCTTTTATAATAGTAGTATGATAGTATGATTTTTTTGATAAATAATTATTACTCTGGAAGAGAAAGCTTGCAGATTTTATTTGTTCTTTTGGAGCTCAGGTAGGGCCGTAGGGCTACAACAGGGTCGGGCTGGGTTGTGCTTTTGCAATCCCAAGCTCAGCCCTATATGTTATGATTTGAACTCATTTCTCGTTCTAACCTAAGTTCAAGACCAATGATTATTATCCTTAGCCCTAAGCCCTACAGGGCTAGACCAAGCCCATTCTCGCCCTGATTGGCCCTAATTGGGTTGAGTCGGGATGAATTGGCCCTAATTAGCCTTGATTAGCCCTATCCTGGCCCTGTCCTTGGCTTTGACCCTAATTGGCACTGATTGGCCTTGTCCATGTCTTTGACCCTGATTGGCTTTGTCCCTAGCCTTGACCCTGATTGGCTTTGATCGGCCATATTTTGGCCCTGTCCCTAGCTTTGATTGGCCCTCTCCTAGCCCTGACCATAATTGACCGTGATCCTAATTGGCCTTATCCCTAGCCTTAATTGACCTATTTTTTGTCAAAAAATATCAAATGTAAATTTATAAAATTCTTAACCCCTTTTAGGCCTTACCAACATAATATTTTTCAAAAGACAAAAGATTTATGGCCCTTAAAATGTATCTCCATTTATTTACAAGTTTGACTATAAAAAAAATCCTAATTTAATTGAATTATAAATTTGATTATAAGTAACTCATAGTTATTTACATAAATTTTATTAATAAAAATATAAAATGTTGTTTGGCATGTATATGACTAAACGAATAATTGAAATCCGCTTTTGAATTTACATCCGCATTTGTTTAAGGGTATTCGAATCCGTTTGATCACTAATAGGATGTGGATTTGGGAATACCCTTCAGACTGATTATTATCCAATTAAATTACTTATTTGAATTTTTTATTCTTTTATAAACTTATTTACTTGAGATAAGTGAATTATTTTTTTTGGATTTTTTATTGAAATAAATATTAAAGTTGTTAAATTCTTAAATTCCAAACACAATTCAGAGAAATAAAATGATAAAGATGTCAACAAATAGTCCAAAAGTTGTATTCAATTTGTATTTATACCCATTTAGGTTTTAGAGAAATAGTAAAATCCATATTTTCTAGGGTTTTTTTAATTTGCTATTCGATGGTTATTATATGTAAGCTCAAAGGGAAAAAGAAAAAGATTTATCTCGATTCTCAATTTCTAAGACAATGGTCAAACTTCATTCGAGTCTATCTTTCCCCTGGGTTTCTCTCTCCCTATCTATTTTTTGTTTTGTTTTCTTTTATGGTTTTTCTCCAACAGTAAGGAGTTAAAATTACTTATGAAAGAAAATAGGTAGAGAGAAGAATTGTAATTAAAAAAACTAGTTAATTGTAGAGAATGTTACATATAAACTCTTTTTGTAAACTTAGAAATATCAGAATTCAAAAGGGATTTGATAAAATGAAAAGTTTATCTTCAAAGTCAAGCACTTAAGCCTTATATAAGTATGTTTTCATTCACAATTGTTCGATAAATTGATATTCTTATTCAACAAAAAACATCCATATTCAAAACATTGTTAACAAGTAAATCAACGATAATTTAGTATTCACAATTTTTTTTTCATAGTTAAAGAAAATGATATTTTATTTACAAACACAACTATCTATGCTTAATAAGTTTTTGTTTTTTGAAATATCACATTGGAGGCAAAAGAAAAATAATAATATTAAAAGTAAACTCATAGTCCAATATGTCAATATACATGATGAGAAGTTGGGGTGTAGATTTGTTAGATATTAATTATCTATATATCAGTTTTTATTACATATAATATATTCTCTCGCCTTTGTCTAAAAAAAAATCAATACTTTTGGGAACTAAAAATTGACTTAGGTTGACAAATAAAAATTACCTTAAAAATAATATAAAAAGTAAACTCATAGTCTAATATGATCAAAATGACTGAATGCCAAAATCAAGACTTGTCTCAATGTTAATATGAAGATTAGGGTAACAATCTAGTACATGATCATGGTCAAATTAACATTAAGACTAGAGTCAAAATCAGTCAGGATCAGGCCAAAATAAATGGGTGCTTACTATTTTGGTAATGAGGTTATAGTTTATTTTTGTTAACTTTCTACAAAACATGATAATGTTTTTAAAATTTGACATATGTCAAGTATCCACTCATGCGGATTAAAATTAATTAATCTCCTGTGGGTGGAGGATCCAAACTCAAATCAGGGTCAGGATTAGAGCCAAAATCAAGACAAGGGTAAGGGCCAAAATAAGGGGCCTAGATTAGGGCCAAAATCAGGGACCGGCCAGGCGGGTCAAAGAGTAATCCCAAGCCCGCCCATGGCCCTAATTCAGGGTCAGAATATTTTGGCCCTAACCCGCCCTTAGGGCCAAAATCTTTAGCCCAAGCTCTAATCGGGCTCAGGGCAAGTCATGGCTGCTCATGGCTGCCAGGGCTAAACTTGCAGCCATAATCTCAGGTTCATCCAGGCTAGCTTACACGCATCTCGATTAATCCTTAGAATAACTTTTATATATAATTTAAATATGTCACTAACAAGAGTTGACACCATGACTTTTTTTTTTTGGTATCTGAGGTTCATCCGGGCAGCTTGCGCGCACCTTGATTACATCTTCAGGGGGGATGCTTGTCGTCCGCAATGGTCAAACCCATGACCTCTCCACTGAGAAGTATGGATCTTACCACTCTACCAACCCTGCATTGACTGATCTCTTTTTTACTTTTCCACACTTTCCATTAAGTCCCATACATTTTGTAGGATTTTGAAAAGGCTTGGGGTGGGAAAGTTGGCTTACTACCTCCCAGACAAATTTCCTTAAACTTTTCCACCCAAGCAACCAAAGAAACTATACTTTTAGACTTTTTTCCTACCCCACCTTTATTCCAGCAAACAAACGCAGTTTTAACATTTGAAAGTTTGGCTAGGAAGAAAATACGGAAAAGAAAAGAAGATCAAAAAACATTAGGAGAAAGGTAGAAACATGATCAATCATTTATTCATGTTTTTCACCAAATCGTATTTATTTATTTGTTTTCTTTTTTTCTTTTCATTTATGACCATCGAACACAGCCAAAGATGGCTACATTCACCAAGAACATATAAGAATGTTTTATGTTCATGCCATCACCATAAGAGTCACTCCAAGGCTTTTTTCTTTTTTTTTTGGGGTTCAAATGCAAACTCACCTCAAGGCTCTTCATGGTGCAACAAATTTGACCCTCAGTTGGAGAGCAAAATCACTCCATTTCCCATTATTTCTTCTCCTCTCTTTGAATGCTTCCGGGGCTATTGTCGCTAAAGAAGCACCGGAGAGAGATCTCATAGGCAGTAAAGATGGCTCCATTCACCACAAAAGCTCTAGCAATGGCAGTACCCAAACCTCTCCACAGGACTCTAAAGCCCTCTTCTTTGACACTTTTGTTGAAGCAATCAATGATGCCACTGTATTTGGGCGGTGGACGATCCAACTCGGTATGTATTTGGGATTGAAGTCTTGTCTTTACTACATCTAATGGATAGCAACAAACCCAGCTGGCAACCCCTGCAAGTCCTCCAGCAAACAACATTGTTCTAACGCTCTCTTGACCAGTCTTCCTACAACCTGGGTGGAGTTGCTCTCTTGTGTACTCATAAGTCCAGAAGTAGAAGCCATGAGCTGGTGCATCTCTAAGGGCAGTGATGGTGAGACCTCGGTAGAGTCCCTTCACCCCTTCTCTCCTAAAAATGTATTTAGCAAGTCTTAATGGGCTTCCTTGTTGATCGATTTCATGGTGGTTGTGTGATGATTTAACTGCTGCTTGCTGCAATTGGAGACGTATTTTCAATAATTCAACAGGGGAAAGCAGCAAACTCTGTAGGGCTCCTGTTCCAAATCCTGCTAATCCCACGCTCTTGTAGGAAGGAGGATCTATGTTATTAATTGATGAATCAAATGCGCGTGATAGAACTGCATATGTTTGGAACACTAAGGCATTCTGCGATCAAAGAAGTGAGCGAGTTACGGAACCCGTTCGATTAAATGCCACAAAGAAACATATTTCTAAATTCTAATAAACCAGAAACATATTTTTAAAATTCTAATCAACCAGTTGAGAGTGTTTCTGCTTTCTTGGGTTTTCCAGCACCTTTCAGACCTAATTTCTGAAACAGATAAGTTTGAATTTAGATAAAAAGAGAGGTGAAGGAAACCTGGAATGTAACAGAGGCCAAAGGAGCGGCCATGCCGCGGTATAACGCAGAAGGTCCTTCAGAAGAAACGATGTGGCGGAGGAGACCGATGGCAGATCTTGTGGGATTGGAAGGTTGTTGAAGACGAATTCTCAGCGTGTCTAGTGGGTAACCTGAGATCACGCCTGCTGCTCCACCAAAACCTCCCGCTATGAACTCTCTTCCCCAGCTGCTCGCTAGAAATTCTGGCCAGAAATCCATCCTTTCCCACTCCCATTCCACAGAAACTCAACCCAACCCAGACGACACACCACTCCTTGTGAAGAAATCACCGTATTCCCAGAACCCAAAGATGTTGTGATCCTTCTGATTGATTACTATAATCTCTTCTCTATTATCCTTACATGGCTATCTCAGATTCCTCGTTTGGTTCATAGAATCTATTACAGAGAACAATCTATGTAACACAAAATCCTCCTAAAGGCACGAAGAAAGAAAGTGGTGAGGTAAGAGGGAGAGAGAAGAAGAACAAAACTGAGCGAGTCAGAAAGTTTCAGTGCTGCTTAGAATGCTTTCGGCTTAGATCAACGGACAGCCATTGCTCGGCCATCGACTAAATGCGGTATTACCGAAAAGGAAGAAAAGGCTAAATGAGATGGGAAACTGCCAATTCTACTTTACGTGGATATCCAACAACAGAATACCACGTGGCATCCATATTTAGCTTTGAATACAAACAAATTTCGACTGCCCTTTTATTATAAAAAAAATGGAAAGTAATTAAAAATAAATGAAAAGCCAATCCACTCCGTGTCGCATTTCTCATTTATATCTTTAATGTCTTGTCTCTGATTCATTGGACTCTTATCTATGATGGGTTGGTCTTTATGAACTGAGCCACGCCTTTAGGATTTTGATTTTACTTGAATTGGTTGGTGAAAATAAACAGTATATTTCTTTTTCTTTTTTTTTCCCCTATTTTTTGGGTATCCCCATGAAACCTTCATGGAGATCTTCTTCTAGAATCTTCCTAAGCTCTGGCTGAACTTCTGAGATCACTCGAAATTCATTTGTTTCGTTAAGTTGCAACCCAGTCAGCCGCCTTTTCACTCTCCCTCCCAACATGGCAAAAACGCATGTGGCTTCATGAGACAAACATCCCTAAAAGCTCCTTGATTAACTTCTCATGTCTTCCTAGTTTTAAGTGGTTGGTTCCAATAGTAAACAGGCCTCCCTAGAGTCAGTTTCAATCTGCACAGGCCATGCACCCATATCTACCGCCCACCTCCCCCTTCTGTGTGGCCAATAGTTCAACTTCAAGAACTTGACAGAGATGCAAAACCTTCTTTAAAGTTTCCCTCTTGATCTCTAGGAATTCCTACGAGTTGGGTGTATCCTCCTCTCATTTTTAAAAAGCATCCGTGTTGCATTTAAACCACCTTTGTTGTGGGCATCTCCATTTGGAAATAGTTTTGTCATTGACAATGCTATCCATAGGTTTACTACAAGTCTCCCAAGCGTTCTTGATGAAGTAATAAAGACCATCAATTATGACCACATTATTCCCTAGTCTGAAATAGTTTTCTTCATGTTTATATCTATTTCTCTAGCCCCACGTGAGCAAAAGGGCATACACGAACTTCTCTACCCAATCTTTTGTCCACTTAGGCGTTGATACGAGGAAAGTTGCACCGAACCCATTGGATTGGGTTCACAGTCTTCATCCTAGTTAGACCATAATCGGGACCCACCAAAACCTAATTTAAATAATCATAAAGGGGTCGCACTTCAGTTACTAGTCCGATACGACCTCCCTAACTTTATGGAAGACAAAGTTGACTTGTAGGAGGCAACTATCGGCAAAGCGGTGAGGGAATCGTGCTGAGATTGGTAACTACTTGCGTCCCCAAATATCTAGGGAGAAACCCTATGATCGGACGACCACCGAAAGAGATCGAGAACTTACTCAACGATCGAGAATTGAAGGTAAAGTCTATATAAACCAATGACACATTACCTCTTTGGTATCTGAATCGTTTTCTAATTAAGTATTCATTCTTATGCTCTGCAATTAGCCAGAGCCTTCGTGATACAATCCAGTTATTGACTTAAGCTTCGGAGGTGGCCTCCCGACCCCCATGGTCCGGCCACGTCTAACTCTTTTTTGCAAGCCATAACCAGGAGAATCAGAGGCTTAACGTTTTTGGGACGCATCATCTGGTGCGGTCTGCGGGAAACGCTTCAAAAAGTCATGGTTACCCAGGTTAGCAGCAACAGCGGCTACGACGCTCAGCGAGATGCTGACATGCGACTTCTTGGTGGGAACAATCTAGAAGATATTCCCTGAAAGAAGTCGTGATCAAGAAGTACGAGCAGATGGAGGACAAGGAGGTAATGATCTATTAAACCCTACTAAATCCCCTCCAACAGCAATTGGATCAAATGCAGATCCAGTTCTTGGAAATGCAGCAAATGCTCCGTGCATTAGCAAGGCAAGTAGTCGCTCCTCAGGCTCCTGATCAAGTGGAGGCTAGGAGACATGTAGGAAAGGCAGATAGGTTTGTACCTAATAACAAAGGAGAAAAACAGCCAGCCAAAGGCCAAAATTTTGGCCCGAACACTCAGGGCGATCCCATAAGACGAGTTTGAGAATTGAGAACTGGCGAATTACCTAGAAGAGGCGATTGGCATGACAGGCCGCAGGCTAGCCGAATCAAATCCTGAACTATATTGCCAAGGGGAGTTCGCACTCACTCCCTAACATCTCGACGTTCGAAAAAGGCGACCGTTCAGATGGAGGATGGACGATCGTTGCATATTGGCTGAGAGCTTGCCAACATAAACCAAAGGTTGGGACAACTCTCTCAAGGGCAAAAAACTGATGATATATATTCGGTCATCCCAAAAACTCCTTTTGCTGACGCTATTGCTCTGTTTGAGTTTTCACACAATTTTAGACTCCTAACTTTCACAGCTTTTGATGGTTCGGGAGACCCCACGGCCCATTTTAGTTATTATCAACAGATAATGGCGGTAACTGGAAATTCGACGAAATTCTCTGCAGAGTATTAGCCTCTTCCCTAACTGGGGCAGCACAGAAGTGGTTCTCAAACCTTCTTTTGGGAAGGATAAATGACTTCGACGAGCTTGCCCGCAAGTTCATCGGACGATTTCAGAGTGATATCCAAATCAAGAAAACGGAGGAAACACTCTTTACCATCAAGCAGGGAATTAATGAATCGATTCAGGGATACTTGAAGAGATTCAATAAAGTTACCATGGAAATAGAGAATTTGGACGAATAGGTAGCGAAAACGGCTATTTTCACAGGGTTAACCAACCAAAAGTTGTTGGAATATTTACTTTAGACTATGCCATCCACCTACGCCAAATTAGTGCAACGATGTAAAAAACAGGCGGAAGTGACAGAGATACTCGATGCACGACAAGGGGAACCTAAAACAGCAACCAAGGAGCCAAAAGTGTAATATCCAGCCCTATTCTAACCTTGACCCTGACCCGGATCCACTGTTGTATTCAGGTCCGAGGACCCGAAGCGGTGGAAGAGGAGATTTATGGACCATTCTGATTGATGATCATGATTCGGAGACCGAGCCCATGGACATTGAAAATGATACCCCTTGCTTAAATGCATTGTCGGTGTTTAAGGAAAGTCTGCGCATCGGAGGAGATTAATATGATTGATGTACCAAATGACCTCCTGTGCACAATCCGAAGGTATTCCCCGAAACTAGACTTCTTGATTGAATTGTGGAAGAAAACCTCACTCAATTTGACCTTGTATAGCCTTTCAAATCCCTACTTGAAGTTGCTGTTCTAAACCTGAGTTTTCTGCTGAAAATATTTTGGTCGATACCATCGACCAAAATGTCCCGACCGCCAAGTTAATGATTCCATGGAATATTCCTTTTCTATTTAATATGACCTCGAGCCTTGAGCCTTTTGCAATCATTTTTCTCACCTGGGAACGTGGGGAGAGCTTCCCAAAGCAGCTCCTTGGTTAGTGTGAAGGGTATCTCCTCAAAGACACTTAGTTTATCATTGATTCTTGTCTTCATCTTCCACACTAGGGTATGACTCTTCATTCCACTCTCTACCCTACCCTTTTCTACTCTTTTCTATTGTCATCTTGCTGATGGGACATTTGGAATGGTGCTGCAACCTTGCAACCACCACTCCAAGTGCCTACTCATGCTCAATCCATGATTCCCTTAGCCATTCATTGATGCTAATGCTTATATCTCATGCCTAGCATATGTATTCCATGATTTACCTATTAACATCATACCATTTGATATCAAACTAAGCTTATAGAGTGTATTATGTTCATGTTTAACATTTCCATATGATTCCAATCGAATTTCTATTAGTTTCTTTAGCTATTGCATGCTATTCCTCATCAATGCAATCAATTCCAACTCATGCCATGATGTTTATCACTTGAACTTGATAGCTCAAATTGGGGCTTTTTAATTGGACCATTGGATTGGGTTAATTCCTTGATTTATAGTGTCCTACTACTGTTGTTAAGTATGCCTCCAAGTTTCATATTGATCCGAACACCGGAAGACTCATTTCGGACAAAATCCCCAAAATCCATTATTCTGCCCGAGGACAATTTTGGTCGATACCATCGACCAAGACCATCGACCAAAGTTGTTGCTGACAGCAACCTTGGTCAGTTTTGACTCAAATGACATCCGATCTTCCCAACTTCTTTTCTAACTTATTATTGATGTTTGTTTAGGGCCTTAACAATTCTATTGGACTATTCTTGGTATTCTCAATTCATCATCAACTCATCCAAGGTAAGGATGGTTATATCCATAAACATATAAGTCATCAAATATTGAACTGTGCTTTATTTAAAGAATAAGATCCTAAATTTCCTTTCAATCATTATGAGACTGTTACACATGTGTTAGAACAGTAGCATTTAAATCTTTATACTTTGTTGGGTTACTTTATCATTTTGATTTGCTTATGATTATAATGATTCGTTTCAATATCATGATTTGATTACTATTGTGAATATGCATTGGATGCATGAGAAATGATGAGATTTGATGTGTGATTGCTTACGTATGACTTGGGATTTGGGGGTGTCCTCGACACTTGTCCTTGGGCATCGGAGGGAATAGTATGGGATGTTCTCCGATGGTGCCTATCGACACTCTCCCGAGTTATTGGATGACATACATAGGATTGTCTAGTTGTGTGGCTAGGTTCATCCTTGTCGTGTCAGACCCGAATCGGAAGGGCATTGAGACCGAACAACCCGTGGTAGTGTATGGTTGGATGGGCGCTCTAGGCCAGTAGCCAATCCGGTAGGGGACATAAACCATGCTACGGATACCCGAAAGGGGCCATTTATTGGTAGAGTTGCATATGGATAGACTTGGGCTCACGGGCGCTCAAGACCGGTAACCAATCCGTGAGAGGACGTGAGAGCTCCCGTTACTATATGTGGATGACCAATAGGGTTGATGAGTCCGAAACCGGGATTTCGCGACTCTAGTGTGAAGGATACCGGAAAGGATCGCGGGGCGAGGAATGGACGTATCCGAATCGACTTGACCGACCGAGTAGATGACTTGCATTGGGCTAGGCTTTACCGTGACATGCGCCGATACTTGACCAAATGGTGATGTGAGAGAGCGGTGACCGATCCCCTACCACGGCTTTTGATGACTTTACCGATCTTCCCGGGCATTCCCAAGATATGGAAATGGGAGAGTGACTGACGACCCGAGAAGTACGGTGCTATGACTTAAAGCATGTCTACCTTAGAGACCAGCATTCATAAAGTTAGGCTCATATCTCGCATCATATGTTCCATATCACATTGCATTATTATATGTTCGAATGTGTATGATTTCTAATTATGGAATAACTTCCCGAGTTCTTGAACTCATTCCTTTTGTGCAAATGGTTTAGATTACATTCCAGTACCGAAGATTACGATGGCACCTCCATGAGGTGGACTATGATTCCACAACTACCCTCCGGGTAGTGGCGCGGTGAGGATCCGTATATTGGAGCCGAGGAGGATTACTATCCGCACCAGGGTTAGCCCACGGTGTGCGGGAGCGGCAGCGCGGGTTTACTTCATCCGACGTTGAGGAGACTACCATTAGTATAGAAGAAACCCAGCCTAGTGCCCCATTCCCCCGGTGTATTTGTGGAACCTTGGATATTGTAATTAACTTGTCTTTGAATTATTCCGGTGATATTCGGATATGTAACTAACTTGATTTACTTCTTTTCCGCGCTCGAGAGGGTGACTACCACACCTCTCACCCTTTATGATTTTGATCACACTTTATTATTATCTATATTCCGCACTCGATTTAGTTACCTTATCTTATTCATGATACTTGGTATTATCTGTTTTACCATTGATTATTCGTTCATGATTGTGTTACCGTGTATGTGGGAGGCATGGACCTCGGATCATTGACCTGTGTGGATCACATCCCGGGTATTCCAAATGGGGTACCGGCTGGGTGGATGTGACAAAAAGTCCCCGAGAGAAGCCAGAAACAAAAGCAGCCTGTTCACGATCGAGATTGGGCCAGAAAGCCATGTTCGACTTGGAGAAGGCAATCCCTTGATCAAGACGAGTATACTCCACTGAATGCTCCTCGCTCGGAGATATTGATGCAGATCAAGAATCAGGATATTTTGAAATGGCCGTCCAAGATAGTAACAAAAACAGGAGAAAAGAATATGGAGAGATACTGCCGTTTTCATAAAGATTATGGGCACTACACTAATGACTGTAGACACCTTAAGGCAGATATCGAAAGATTAATTAATCAGGGGCATCTCTCAAATTTTGTGAAAGTTTGGGAGGATGAGAAGAGAATGACCAATGAAAAAAGGGATCGTTCGGCAAGCAGGGAGCGTCAGGTCGAAGCCCCAAAGACTAAAAAAGGGAAGGAATTGGTGGGACCTAGCAGATCCCCAATTGTCACTATATTTGGAGGCCACGGACCTGAGTCCCTGCGAAAGCTGAAAGCTAAATCAAAATTCGTGGGATCAGGAGAATCCCAAAAAAGAAAGAAAGTGGAAGAAATTTCTATCACTTTCGGTGAAGAAGACGAGTGAGGCGTGTGCATGCCTCATGACGATGCAATTGTTATCAAAGTAGGGATCGGGGGAAGGGAGATACACAAGGTCCTAGTCGACACGAGATCTTCTTTCTTATGAAGCTTTTCATAAGCTGAATGTCGAGGAAGGGATGAAGCCATCTTCAACACACCTCTATGGATTTGCTAGTTCATCTGCCATTGCCGATGGATCAATTCAGTTGGATCTTTCAGTAGGAAATTTCCCAAAGGAATCTACCATCCGGGGTAAATTTTCTAGTAGTTCGGGACCTTTCTGCTTACAACATGATCCTCGGTAGGCCTTCGTTGACAAAGCTAGGCGCCATAGTCTCACCAAAACATATGAAGATAAAGTTTTCCACCGACACTGGAATCGGGCAAGTAGTTTTAGATCAAAAGCTATCTCGACAGTGTTATATGGCTTATCTCAAAGAAAAGGTAGGACTAGAAAAAGCCACGGCATTACCGATCGAGATAAGGGATGATCGAGACGAAGACAACATGCAGAGGCCTGAACCCGTGGAAAATTATAATGAATTTGCTTGCACCTAGGAGATGAGACAAAGTCCACTTATATTGGATTCGAACAATCAAAATCTATCAAAGAATAATTGAAAACTTTCCTTCAGAAAAACATAGATGTGTTTGCTTGATCAGCAAACGATATGCCAGGAATTGATCGAGCCATGGCCGAACACAGGCTATGGATTAATTCAGATGTCAAGCTCGTAATCCAGAGAAGACGAAATTTCTCGATTGAAAAACACAAGGCTATCAGATGAGAGGTAGAGAAACTGAAAAAGTCTGGTTTTATTAAAACTATCAAATGTCCAACATGGTTGGCCAATGTTGTAATGGTAAAGAAGTCGAAAGGAAAGTGGAGGATGTGTACACATTACACAGACCTCAACAAAGCATGCCCGAAGGACTGTTATCCTTTACCACATATAGATCTTCTGATCGATGCGACTGCTGGTTACTAAACGTTAAGTTTTAGGGACGCTTATTCCGGGTACAATCAAATCCTGATGAATTAGGAAGATGAGAAATTCACAGCTTTCAAGACCAATTGGGAGAGTTATTTTTACAAAGTTATGTTGTTCGGCTTAAAGAATGCAGGAGCTACACATTAGAGAGCAGTAAACAAGATTTTTAGTGATCTGATTGGCAAAAACATGGAGCCATACGTAGATGATATGCTAATAAAAAGTCTCCGGAGGACAGGACATATCATAGATCTTAAGGAAGTATTTTCCGTTTTAAGGAAAGACCAAGATGAGCTGAATCCGGAGAAGTGTGCCTTCGGGGTATCTTTGGGAAAATTCCTGGGGTTTATGGTTTCACAAGGGGAATCGAGGCAAACCCTGTCATGATTCAAGCTTTGATCAACATGGATCCCCCAATGACTGTTAGAGATGTACAATGTCTGACTGGACAGATAGCAGCTCTGACCCAATTCATCTCACAGTCGGGAGAGAAGTGCTTACCTTTCTTCAAAGCCCTGAAGGATTTAAGGGGAAGTAAAGAGGCATGATGGACGGATGAATGTCAGAAGGCTTTCGAGGAGTTGAAAAGAAGGCTCGGGCAACCACCACTACTTTCTCGGCCTGAGAAGGGCGAAACATCACAGTCGGCCGTGAGTGCTGTCCTCATTCGGGAAAAAGAAAGGAAATAATGGCCCATTTACTATGTTAGCCATGTACTTCTAAATCCCAAGACAAGATATTCAATGATCGAGAAACAAGCGCTAGCACTTATGATATCAGCCTGAAAGCTAAGACCGTATTTCCAGGCTCATCCGATCGAGGTGCTAACCAATTTCCCTTTAAAAAAGGTTCTATTTAAACCTGATTTATAGGGAAGAATGGTTGCATGGTCGGTCGAGCTAAGGGAATTCCAGGTGGATTTCAAGCCCGAACAGCTATAAAAGCACAGGCCCTGGCCGATTTTATAGTGGAGTCTGTAACCCCGATCGAGGAAGAAGGAGAACCTACCCTGCCAAGTATGTGGCACATATATGTTGATAGTTTTAGCAATAAAACTGGTTCGGGAGTGGGCGTTTTGTTAAAAAGTCCAGGAGATCTTCTGATCTGATATGCTTTGAGATTCGGGTTCGGGGCAAGTAATAACGAGGCAAAATATGAGGCTTTCATCGCAGGGCTTCGGCTCGCTAAAGCTTTGGCAGTAGCTGAAGCAACAATATACAATGATTCCCAACTTATCGTCAACCAAGTAGAAGGAGAATACAGAATAAAAGAGCCTCGCTTACAGAAGTATCAAGACCTGATCCGAACTATAAGGAAGCAATTCAAAGATATAAGGGTATGTCAAATACCCCGAAAGGAGAACTCTGTAGGAGATGAACTCTCAAGGTTAGCAAATGCTAGAGAAAAAACCTTAGAACCATCTGTATACATTGAGGAATTAAGTTTCCCGAGCGCAAAGGTCGACCTCGTTTTGTATATAGAAAGCAAAAAATGCTGGATGGATCCCATCATTGAGTATATATGGAATGACAAACTCCCCAAAGATTTAAAGGAAGCCAGATCAATAAGAGTTCGTGCGGCAAGATTTACTATCCAACACGGGAGTCTATATCGAAAGTCCTTTGCGGGACCCTTACTTAGGTGCGTTGGTCCAAAAGGAGCTCAAACCACATTGGCTGAAGTTCATGAAGGTATTTGCGGTGCACACATGGGTGGACGAGCCATAGCGCATAAAATCCTTCGGCTTGGGTTATATTGGCCCAAATTACAAGAAGATTCCATGAAGTATGTTCGGTCTTGCAACCAGTGCCAGATACATTCGACCGTGCCAAAATAGCTAGCCACAATTCTGAATAGAGTTGATGAGAAAATTTCCAAAAGCAACGAGGAGAAAGGAATACTTGATCGTAGAGATCGATTATTCCACTAAATGGGTAGAGGCAGCTCCTCTGGCATCAATCATAGAAAAACAAATGGAAAAATTTGTGCTGGAGTCAATCATCCATAGATTTGGGATTCCAAAAATACTAGTGACCGATCATGGAACTCAGTTCGATAACCCTCAATTCAAGATCTTCTACAACACTTATATGATGGACCACCGAATGTCATTAGTAGCATATCCTCAAAGTAATGGTCAAGTGGAAGTGACGAACCGAACGTTGTTAGACGGAATCAAGAAACTACTTGAAGACAATAAAGCCTTGTGGACGGAGGAATTACAAAATGTCCTATGGGCATACCAAACCACCGTCCGAACTCCCACTGGAGAAACTCCATTCAGATTAACATATGGTTTGGAGGTGCTAGCACCGGTCAAGGTAATGGCGGGAACTATTTGGGAATGAATCGAACAAGCAAATGAAAAAGGTTTGTTAGATAGCCTTGAATTATTGGAAGAAATTCGTGCAAGAGCAATAGCTCGAAATCAACAATATCATCGAAAGATAGTTGCTCACTACAATGCTCGAGTAAAACACTAGCAGTTCCGTGTAGGAGATTTGGTTCTAAGGAACACTCTTGCTTCGGATCCACGTCATTGGAGGAAGCTGGACCCAACATGGGAAGGGTCGTATATGGTTATAAAGCAAGTAGGTTCAAGAGCTTACAAGCTAAAGGATTTGGCGTCCAACCACCAATTAGACCGATCGTGGAATGCAAAGCATTTGAAGAAATATTTCTCTTGAAGTTATGCCAACTTTTTCCTTGAAGTTATTACCAATCTTGATCTAGTTGATCTACAATTACTCAATGCAAATACTGGCTTTTACTACCGAATCTTTTGACTGGGGGCCCCTCTATAGCAAAGCACATTTTGAATCAAAAGGCTTCGGGTAGCACCGTATGAGACCTTCGAACATCCCGAAATATTCTCAGGAACTTTTGGGTAAAGGCATCGGGTAGCACTGAGTGGGACCTTCGAAAGCCTAGAAAAAAATTCTAAAAAACTTTTTCAGGTCTAAGGCATCGGGTAAAACCGAGTGGGACCTTCGAAAGCCTCAATGAAAATTCTAAAGTCAAGGGCATCGGACTAATTCCGAACGGAACCTTAAAAGCCTAGGAAGTTCAAACACTTTCTAAGGTAAAGGCATCAGGTAGCATCGAGTGGGACCTTCAAACGCCTAGAAAGAATTCTAAGGAACTCTCAAGGTCAAAGGCATCGGGTAAAACCGAGTGAGACCTTCAAAAACCATGAAAGTGGGTGAAGAATTTTTTGGGGGTTAGGTATGTTGGATGTACACCAAGTGTAACCATCGAACTCTTAGAAAAAAATTCTTCAGAATTCTCGTGGATCTAAGGCTTCGGATAAAACCGAACGCCACCTTTAAGCGCTTGTTAATAAGGACGAATTAGATATGGTTCAGTTCGATCAAGTTATTCCCCGAAGGATGAACGTGTTACAATCACAATGATTAATACAAAAATTTTCTTTGTATTCATTTAAAGGCTAGTAGGTGCCATCCATTACAACGTTTGGGATATACTGAGTATTCTAACATTTTGGACAAGGAATATTTCCATAGAAAAAACTACATTCGGGCGAAGATATAATATTTTGGACTAGGAACATTTCTCTAAAAAGAACAAGAGCTTGACCAACGACTGGGAGGAACATCCCGAATCCCTCATCTAGCTTTTCCAGGATCCTTCCCCTCTATCTGTTGAAAAGACTCCATCTTTAGTCGTTGAGGTAAGAAGGAAAAGAAAATCGACGAGGAATCTTAGAGTTGGTCTCCCGCAGTCTGTTGGATCATTGTGGAAGAAGGATTGACGCCATCGGGATTGACATTTGGAGCGTCCTCTTCTTCCTTGTTTTCTGCAATCTCTTCTATAGTTGGAGCTACAGGAGGAGAGTCGTTGAGATACATCGTAATATCCGGATCAAGAGTAGGCAGGTCTTCAACATCTTCGGCCCAATCGGGAGGAGGAAGCTGTAATTTCGAGAAGACTTCGAGATGATAAAGGAATTGATGAGGAGCCGTATCAAAATTCGGGTTTCTCCTCAAAATAGATTCGAACACCTCATTCTGACCATCCTGATAGGTCTGGTCATTCAAAATGTCCAACAACTTATTAAAAGGCTTATTGCCTAAATACTTAAGGATACAAGCCTTCTGGGTTTTGGCAGGGATATAATCGAGATCGGGAGGAACTATTTGCTTCCGTAGCTCCTCAACTTTTGCTTTGGAATCATTCAGTTTTCCAGAAAGTCTCACTACCCTTCGCTCAAAACCACGGATGCGTCCATCGACAACATCAAGATCTTGGGACAAACGTTCCATCTCAATGTTTCTTACCTTGACCTCCTCCCAAAGTAGGTCCCGAAGACGTGCAATCTCCCGATCCTTAGCTGAAGATTCTGCCCGAAGCTTGGAAAGATCAGAATGCATCCTCCCAATCCTGTATGCTGCCTCCACCTGTTTGTGGAAGTTATCCACAATACTCCTACAATGAGAGATTCATTCGGGAATCATAAATATATAAAAAGAAAGAAGAAAGTGATTTAAGTATTGAAGACTTACATCACTAGTGACTTCATGAAGGCATCGTTAGGAACAGAATCGAAAGCTTTGCTTTCGGCCGACGTTTGGGCAAGAGTGCACCATTCCAACGCTCTGTCAAAATTGCCCGTCACATGATCAAACCTTTTCAACTTCCACGAAGGTTTGTAAATTTCTTTAGCAGATTGTGAGGGCCTCTTTGGTGTAGAACAGGCGGGGATTTTAGTGGGAGGTTGTTTTGAGGACACTGCAACAAAGAAACAGTATTAGCCAATTTAAAATCAGGAAGAGACAAACAGGCGTAAAGATACCTAAATTCTAAAGAA
Source organism: Hakea prostrata (assembly GCF_041222555.1). Taxonomy (NCBI): domain Eukaryota; kingdom Viridiplantae; phylum Streptophyta; class Magnoliopsida; order Proteales; family Proteaceae; genus Hakea; species Hakea prostrata. Next base: position 18,396,336 of record NC_142607.1, on the reverse strand, counting down.
CTCAAGAAAGGCTAAGGCAATCCAAAACCCTATCTACAAAAATCAGGAAAATAGAAGTTCAAAAGCATGAAGGCTAACTCCTTCAACAATGTCTCCTTCAAGATTCTAGACGGTGAAGCAGAAGACTTAAAGAGATTCTTCTAAAAAAGCGTTCATATTTCCAATATCAAAGGAAGACGTCTGCAAAGATGAATGGTGGTGATTGAGCGACTTTTCAAAATTCGAAACAAGGGTTTAAACTTGTCACATCCATACACATGGTGATTACGATGCCGGTTACGAAGACGGCTACCTTGGGTAATGAACCATTAGTTGAAATATTTAAAGCTAGGTGACGGTTGCATTTCCCAATGAAGATTATGGTGCTCAAGGAAGGACAAAAGCTATGATCGGGATCAACCGCAAAATTGATGCGAATTTCCCGATCGCGGAGCAGGGTTACATTGATGCAGGTTTCCCGATCACCAAAGCCTATATTTTTTGAATGGGGGACCATATGAAGAAATAAAGGGTGCAAATTCAAAAGACTTTGGCTTGGACCAATCGAGTCTCAAAAAGGTACGCCCGAACGGGAATCTTAGAAATCTACGGTTAAGGCAAGTACAACAAGCAACATCAAGAACAAAGAAGATTGTCATTTAGATCAAAGACTCAAAAAGGAGGGTCTACCCTTACAAAAAAGAAAAAAGAAAAAAAAAAAAGAGAGGCATCTACAAATCCGTAGAAGAGTGAGGAACTTGGTCAGTGGTAGCTTCAAGAGTCTGTTCTTCAAGGTTTTGGACATGGGGTTGAGCATTTTCTAGCACAACTTCTTGTTCAACAGGCATTGGAGGCTCGTCATCCAAATACTCGTTAATGATCGGGCTGGTCGGATTAGCAGGCGGCAAATTGTTCTTCTCAGCAACCCAACTGGGAGTGGGCTGCTGCATCTCCTCAAAAGTTTCCTCATAAATTATGTCCCTATGCTCTTTGATCGGAAAGGAAGGATCGGCGGTCAGAATACTCTTCCGTACGTCATTGACGCCCGCCCTATAAGCAACCAAATTGTATAGGTTGAGCAACTCACAGAACGGAACGTTGTTCAAGTATCTCTAGACACAGGCTTTCCGAACCTTCGGCTTCAAATCTTCGGGACCCTGAGGAGAAGCAGCAGCTTCTAGCTTCTCTTCCAACTCTTCCTTCTCCCCAATGAGATTTTCAATTTTGGACTCGGAGACCATGGCATTGCTTTTCAGCTCTCCTAGCTCCTTTCTCATATCCTCCATTTGGGCCTTGGCAACGACCAGTTCCCCCACCAAAGTGCGAAGTCGGTCTCTCTCCTCCTCCAGTTGGGAAATTTTCCGTAGCATTTTTTCCGCAATATCATCACTATGCTTAGCTTTTGCTCGAACACAGCCAACCCTCATATTTGCCTCCATTTCACGATGGAAACTCTCAATAAGAACCCTGTATCAGCTATACGAAGATAAGTCAGCAAACTACAGGAGGTTCGGCCAAAAGGAAAAGAATCAGGACATACCTAATGTTAGAGTTCACCAGCTCATCGTTGGACATCTTGCTCAAGGCTTTCCGATTGGATGGAGTTCGAGCATTAATGGCCCAGTCAATGAAAGCGTCGGTATCCAAAAGAACCGGGCCCGAAGATTCACTTTCCATTTGGGAACATAGATTTCCCCTTGATCAACTTTGCTCCTCTTAGAGGCAGCATCATCGGTCAGCTCCCTTCTCCTCTTTACAAGAACAGTATCATCATGGGTGGACTCTTTCTACCACTACTAGCTCTTTCCCTTTGGCAGCATGATCCTGCCTTGTCCTTAGAAGCCCCTTTGGGGGAGTTACCCCTTTCAAGACAACAACGGATGAAGCCCCCTTCAAGGAAGGAACCCCCTCAGGAACATCTTTTCTCCCCTTTCGGGGAACTCTCCTCGCGGCCAAACTCTTTTGAACCATCGATCTGACAGCATTACGGTTAAACTTGGGAGGCATTGCAAGTCAACAAAAGATCAAGGTCATTATAAGGACGATAAGTACATGTACAAATAAAAAGAAATTAAAGCTTTCGGGCGCTCACCATGGCTCAAACCCCAGTAGCGCAGAACAGCTTCGTACTCCATAGCATATCCATGGATTTCTGAGCTCCAGGAGATGGCCTTGATGGTCCGAACCGCTTCATTACCGCGGTTGGAAAGAAAGGAAGGACGATTTATTTGGGTAAAGGAATCCCGAGTGCTCCATCTCATCGGGAATTCAAGAGTGGATTCGGGAACCATACAGAAAACAAACTTTTCCCACCATCCTTTGGTATTAGAAGGGTAGGTACCTTCGGCGAGGATTCCCCCTTGCCAGTTCAAGTCGCTCTTCGGGCGCTTGGAAAGGAATACCTACCCGGAAGGATTCGACTTACTTAGGGTATAAAAATGACAAAAAACACTCAGGGAAGGGGTTAACCCTAGCTCATGACAAAGCCCCAGGTAACCAATTATATGCCTCCAGCTGTTCGGGAGGAGCATACCAGGGCAAAAACTCTAGTGGTTGAGAATTTCGGCAATTACGAGAGAAAAGAAAGGAAGTCGAACCCTGCTCTTGAAAGAATGAAGGTAAAGAGAGAACTCCCCCGGAGGATTGGAGTTGACCCTTTCATCTGAGTTCGGGGCACGAAGAACACATGAACGTGGAATTGAATATTTGGAATAACTATTTTCGAGGTGTGCTGAACGAACCTCAGAAATGATGTCTAAGGGACTGATGGAAGTTCTTTTCGATGGACAGGAACTCTCTGCTGTCGTCTTCTTAGGAGCTTTCCTCTTCTTTGAGGAAGACCTTTTTGAGATAAGGGCGTTGCTAGGTGGGTCTCTAGGGTTGGCCGAGGCAGATTGCAACTAGTGTTCAGTCACCCTATGGGTCCCGATCACCGGAGAATTCAACAGAAGCCGTAGGAGTTCCCTTTTCGGCATATTCCTCACCCTCTACCAAATGGTCTACAAAATCGCTCTCCTCTGAAGTCTTACCACTACCCATTTTTTGACAGAAGGGGATGGACAAAATAACAGAGAATAAACTATGCGAATGCAAAAAAGAGAACAAAAAGATGTGACAAAAGAAAGGGAAGTAAAACTTACTTGTGATCTTGAGGAAATTAGAAGGACAGGACTTGAATCGCACAGGTTGAAATTGTAGACTTGCAAGAATGCAAGTTGGAGAACTTAATGGCAAAGGTTTTTTGACACAGGAAAGCAGAGAAGTGAAAAGAGGAAATGAGGCGTGAGGAACCTTTTATAGATTCAAAATACGAATGAACAAGCGAGATTGAATTCAATCGACGGATAGGGGCACGCACCGATTCGAGGGAAAAGATAGAACGATTGGCAAAACATCAATGGTTTGTAATCATTGATGGGTCAAAAACCTTCGCCATGATGATAAAAACTTAAGACATGATGGTTTAAACGACAGGATGTGATGTTTGCACCTCCCTGACAGCCACTTGGCACACACACACAAGCAATGAAGCGTCAGAGTGGCTCAACGACACCTCGCTGGAAAGAGATGTCAGGAGCATTAAATACAAAGATATCTTGTATTCACTCATGATAGGTGAAGATACCAAACCAAACCAAGCATTCCACGATGTTGCTCGAACGCTTGGCCTGTGGGGCAAATGACATGAGGAAAATTGCACCGAACCCATTGGATTGGATTCACAATCTTCATCCTGGTTAGACCATAACCAGGTCCCACCAAAACCTAATTTAAATAATCATAAGGGCGTTGCACTTCAGTTACCAGTTCGATACGACCTCCCTAACTTTACTGAAGATGAAGTTGATTTGTAAGAGGTGAGGGAATTGTGCTGAGATTGGTAACTACTTGCGTCCCCGAATATCTAAGGAGAAACCCTATGTTCGGACGGCCACCGAAAGAGACCGAGAACTTACTCAACGATTGAGAATTGAAGGTAAAGTCTAAACCAATGACACACTACCTCTCAGGTATCTAAATCGTTTCCTAATTAAGTATTCATTCTTAGGCTCTGCAATTAGCCAGAGCCTTCGTGATACAATCCAGTTATTGACTTAAGCTTCGGAGGTGGCCTCCCGAGCCCCACGGTCGGACCACGTCTAACTCTTTTTTTGCAGGCCATAACCAAGAGAATCGGAGGCTTAACGTTTTTTGGACGCATCAGGCACATTCCCACAAATATTGCCTTTTTGAACCATTCAGTTCCTGAACAAACAAAAGAACCACCTATAGTGGTTAGAGTTAACAAATACATACTAGAAGCTTTTGGCAAACGTGCAATCTCTAAAAATATGCAAAGTATGTTCAATGTGAGTCATGCATAAACTACATTATCATTGTCTTGGATCTGTAAATATTTCTTTCTCTCGATAGTATTAGGCAATTCTTGGAGGCAAACCAAATAAAACTACTACATCTGCTGGGAAGATTTAGATTCCAAACCTTCTCCCAATTTTTTCTCCAAACCCATCCATCAATGGTACCTGTTTTCTCAATGCCACACCTTTATAGGCAATTGAAAGAATAATATTTGGGGTAGGCTTCCATTTCATGAGATCCTACCCTTAGTAGGAGAGGGTAGAGGCTGAGCTCTAATTCTTTCACTTACCCTTGGTAGAACGAATTCTTCAAAATTATGTGAACATCTATTGCCATCCTCACTGAGATAGTAGCTCACTTTACAATCAAGCATGTGAAGTGGAAATGGTTTTTGATGCATCCAAAAATTGTTTAGCCTTCAGATTCTTGCAAAACAGACGTCAAACGTGGGCTAACTGTCAGCCCATGCGGTTGCGTAGCCACCTCCGAAGGTTAAATAAGCAATTGGAACACCACAAAACTTTGGCTTGATGCAGAGCTTTAATTGAATGAATTAATGGAGGGAAACGATTCAATTACCTTCCCTGTGTGCAATCATTTAGTTTATATAGATTTTACCTGTTATTATGGACCTTTAGATGCATTCACCTTCCTCCCTAATGGTTGTTCTATCCTAGGGTTTCCCCCCTCTTTTGGACTTAGTAGTAGTTACCTTTGGTGGCACGATCATGTATCTCGAATTTGATGGGAGCACGTTTCTTCCTATAACTGTCGGGTTTCTTCGTGCTTACGCTACTCACTAGTTCGACCCTTGAACCGGTCCCGACCAACATCCTTAACCCGACTGTGGCTGAACTTGGTTTGATGTAAATTTTTCCTTATTATGAGCCCTTCCAGTCAGGCGATTGGGATGAAACAACCGATGGCTTGGAAGGTATGGGTTAGTAAAGCGGTTAAAAGCCCAACCTCCCTAGGGGAGGTCTTGGGTTCGCATCCATTCGGCGGCATTAATTATATAAAAGCTCCCTTGAGGATGTAATCGTGGTGCACGTAAGGTGGCCCGAATGAACCTCATAAAAAAAAATTATTAAATGTGGCTAGGTAGGAGAATTTAAATGGAAGAATTTATAGGAAATAATTCAAATTTACCACATATTGACATTAAATTAGGGTAAGCATCAAAGTTGGGCTCAAAATGACAAAAAATACTCCTGAAATGGTAGTCGAAATCTGGCTGATTTCATCAGTTCGGCGAACTGTAGCTATTTTTTTGGGTACAAAGGCGCTTTTTATATATAGGGATAGGGATATTACATATGGGGATAGGAGTTGAACCCATGACCTCTCCACTGAGAAGTCAGGTTCCTAACCATCTTACTACGGATTTTGCTTGGAAGTGCTCCGAGGCTTCCTAAAACAGTGAACGTCCAAGATTTAAAGTTAAGAGTTAGATTAAATCTATACTGTTTATTATTAACATGTGCATTAAATATTAACTTAAGTCACAATAAACCGTTTTTGCTTCAAACGAAACGAACCATATGGGTTTCAACTGGACCAAACCAACATTAGTTTTCATTCAAGGGTGGTACGACCTTAGCCGGTGGTGGTGGAACTTATCCGGCAATGTCGCCGTGTCGGGACCAAGCGGTGATGGTGTTGGTGGGACTGGAAAATCCGGTACACCTGCAAGATTTAAAAAATTCAAGACCTCTTTTCAACCAAAACAAACCCCAAATCATTTTTTCGCTAGAAGCAACAGGAGGAGAAGAAGAACATGGTTTTTTTTTCTCTAAAACAAAAGCAACAGCAAAAAAAGAAGATGAAGAAGAACATGGTTTTTTTTTTTCCTATAAGCAGAAGCAGCAGTAGAAGAAGAATAACAGGAGAAACCCACAACACAACACAAAAATATTGCACTCTTTTTAGAAGGGAAAAAAAATAAAAAAAGAGGAGATCCATAGAAAATCCAGTTCAGAAAAACTCCAAATGGCCATGAGATCATAAATTATCATATCCTAAAGAAAACGATGGGAAAAAAGTTTGATTGCTAATTGAAATCCAACTCACCCACTTCGTCAAAGGATAATAGATTTCAAAGACATCAAATAGAAAATTTCCCACTTGAAAATTTTAACCCAAATCGATCCCACTTATTTTCTGTGGATCCCAGTGTAGAACTGCAATAGCAACAAGAACACCTCATACCCAACAGATTTCACAGGAATCACCTGAGAATTCCCACCTCTCAGTGAAGAAGACAGCGATGCCGAGTTCATCCTTGAACCGGCCGGATCAAGCCCTGCCTAAGCTGACCTTGCATCAGGAAAACTCTTAGTTCTACCAAAATCAAATGCTATTAGTTCTACATGATCTTCGCCAACAGACTAATTAAATGTAAACAAATTACTGTTGCAGCAGAAATGCCTCTGGTTTCATTAGAATCAAGGGCATATGAGTTCCTGATCCTTCCTTCATAAAAGAGTTTGAGATATTATCTCAAGCTTTCCCTTGAAAACCAAAAGAAGACAAGATCCGGTCATCTTTATCATTTAAACCCATAACTGGTAAGCCTACAGGTAGATGCTCCGGTATTTTGAGAACATCGAGTGAAGGAGCTTCAATCTGAAGGAGATTTGTTGACCCACTATTCTCATCTTTCCCTCAAGCTGTTAGCATACCCTTGACCACATGTCCAAGAGTACTAAAAGGGTGAGTCAATTTCTTATTCACATTTCCAAGAGGCTCTTCAAGGATTCCTCTAAGCTCGTGAGGGATGATGTCAGGGGAAAGTTTGGCGGTGGAGGCAGAATTTCAGGCGCTTTGGTGCTTGAATGAAAACTAACTTTGGTTTGGTCCAGTTGAACCCATATGGTTCGTTTTGTTTGAAGTAAAAACAGTTTATTGTCACTGAAGTTAGTGTTTAATGCACATGTAAATAATAAACAGTATAGATTTAATCTAACTCTTAACTTTAAATCTTGGATGTTCACTGCTTGGAACAGTGCCACGTAAGCATTGCTCCCAAGCAAAATCCTCCTACTACTCCTCCATTTCACGGTAAATCGGTAATTCGGAGGCCGTGGTGCAAGTGCTTCACCTCAGCGAGGGCATCTTCGTAATTGCAAATGCAGATACGGCCATGCGGGTAATCTATCAGCTAGATGAGAAGGCGGTTGGTGATTGTTTGGGATTCGAGGGGTTTAGAAAAGGCTGCTGCTGTGCTGGAAGAAGAGAACGCAGCAGTTCCTCCTGAGGGATTGAGAGGCAGCGGTAGGTAGAGAACCAGAGAGAAGGAGGGAGAGAGTGGAGCGTATGGCATCGTTGTGTCTTTCGGTGCCTATTGCTTCAAATTCGAGAGCAGTTTCTTCATCGGGGAAATCGATGTCGTCGGTGAATTGTTGCGTCGTCTCGCCGATGCTAGGTGGACGCAGTCTTGTTTCTATGCCATTGTTGGTGTCTAAAAGGAGAGTTATGAGCTCTAATAGGAACCAGGTTGTATGCATGGCTCCCGAAGAAGAGAAGATGACCCGCCGTTCCCCTCTCGATTTCCCCATCGTGAGTTATCCCCCTAGTTCTCCTGTTTGTTGCTCATTGTTGTTTAAGGTTTAGTTTTTTTTTTTTTTTTTTTTTCTTCCTTTCTGTTTTGATCAATTCAGCGGATATAAGTGAACGAATATATATTCGGTTGCCCCATGAAGTTGCTAAGAATTTTAATGTGGTTGACTAAATGTTGCGGTAGCATAAGTTTCATTTTAACGCTGCAGACAGTGTAGTTGATTTATGTCATTTGGATCCAAATAGGACAGTAAAGCAGTAACTCGAGCTTAATTCTTCCCTTTTTACCTTGATTGTATGCTCTCTGCTCGAAATCAAGATAAAACCCTATGTATTGAATGCTCATTAAGACTAATGAGACCACAAAAAATTAGGAAGTGCTGTGGGGGAAATTCGTCCTAACAAAAAAGCAAAAACAAAATATTTGCGTGCTGCTGCGTGGTTTGGCACCACGGGGCAATCTCATGGAATTAGTTTACTAATTAGGGAGAAATTACAATGTTCACACTTCACTTGTGGACCCACTCAACACAAGAATTCTTACTCGACAGTATTATCCTTACCACTCTACCCACAATGATAAAAACAAAAATACCAGAAGATGATATACTAAGGAATTCCTTCTACTGATAACGCACCCCACTTAGAAAATACACTCAATATAGAACCCATTCTCTAACACCCACTCCTTTACAGTCAAATATATTGAGTGTTTTGTAATGTTTTGAAGGCAAAACTCAACCTCTATTTATAGGTGAAGGAAGTGAGGTTTTACACTTTTTTATACAAGATGAATAGTGTTTCTAATTAATGTTATCCATTTCCTTGGTTCCCCTCTCCTGCTTCACCTATGAATAGAGATTGAGTTTTGCCTTCAAAGCATCACAAAACACTATGTAATTTGAGTGTAAGGGTGTGAAGGGTGTCAGAGGAGGGGTTCTCTATTGAGTGCATTTTCTAAGTGGGTTGGGTTATCACTAGTAGGGTTTCTTTGGCGTATTGCCTTTTGGTATTTTTCCTATCATTGTGGGTAGAGTTGTGAGGGTAATATTGTCAGAGTGAGATTCTTTTTGATTAGGTCCCACATACAGTGTGAGTGAGGTGTGTGGCATTGTAATTTTTGTTTGATTAGTGAATTGGTTCCTTGAGATTACCCTGTGGACGTTGCAACCATGTCGAACCATGTAAATATTGTCTTTGCTTTGTTGTTATTTTCGTTTTCTGTCTTCATTACTATATTAGTTTCATCCATATCGATCAGTGCAAGACAAATTTCCACGACCTAAGTGCTTTTTTTTTTTTTGTGGGGGGGGGGGGAGGGGTTAAATTCCTGGTTGCCTGCTGTCTTAGAATGAACTCTTTTTCTGTTTCTGTTTTTTCATTTTTGTGGATACAGACTGTTGGCAGTATCTAGATGCCTGTTCCACTATGAACAACCCAAAAATTAGAATTTGGCCATATGGAGATCCCTGTTCTTGTTGCACCATTTTATTAGCCCATCTTCCACTGGCTGCCAGAAATAAACCATTAAAGTACTTTCTGATATGGATTTTTTTTTTTTTGGGGGAATGAAAGCTATGGAATCTAATATTTGCATGGTTTGGATGCTTGGTTGTCCTAAGGGAAGAAAAGAAGATGGGTATTACATAGTTGTTAGAGAATGGAATTTCGTAACTGGGAGTTTGCCGGGCATCTCTCCCAATAGACAGTTTTAGAGGACTCGATACTTACCTTTGTCATTTATTAGCAAATAAATAGGGGTGGCTGTATAGTTGTTACACATACCACTCCTACTTGATTACAACCATTACTTCAATGACTCCTTCCTTATCTAAATAACTAAATCACAAAAACTGATAACTGATGCAGCCCTGGATTGAAGAGGATCAATTAGGGGCGGGAAATTTAAAATCTTAATTTGGAAGGATAGGTTTTAAAGATTAGCATTTTGGGGTATTTGGTTGGGTCATATAAAAACATGGTTATAGTGTTTGGATAGTTTTGGAGAGATTTAGAGTAATGAGGTGTATAGATGGATGGGTATAATCTTGAGATATAGGATGAAAGGTTATTGGGTTGGAGTGGAACTTGGAGAAAGCTCAGGTAATGGTATATAGGGATGATCTTGGGACCATTCTAATGGTTAGATTGGTGTAGATTTAAGTTTGAACCATGGGTTTTTTTGGCAAGTACGAAAATCAAGAAGGATGGTTATAAGTTTGGATTTTGGATGATTAGAAGAAGAGTATGATAGGTGTGGTCTATAGGGTGGATTTGTATTAGATTCTAATGGTTAGTTTGAGATGGAAATAGGTTTTAATGGCTAGCGTTTAAGGAAAACAAAAATTTATATAAAGGAAAAAAAATAAGAAGAAACTTAGGGTTGGAAAAATTTTATAGGACCGTTGTTTGACCAACTGATGTATGGTGTAGAGTGTTGTGTTGTTAAAAAAGAATCATATAGATAAACCCAGTGTAGAAGAAATGAGGATGCTAAGATGGATGAGTGACAAAACTAGGGAGGATAAGATAAGGAATGATCATATTAGAGTGGGTTTGGGAGTTGCTCCCATAAGTGATAAGCTTCGAGAAAGTCGTTTGAGGTAGCATGGCCATGTTCAACGGAACCTATAAATGCCCCTGTACAAAGAAGTGATATAATCCAGATTGAAGGGACTAGAAGAGCTACAGGCAGACCTAAGATAACCTTAAGAGAAGTGGTGAGAACTGGTTGGAAGGCAAAGAATCCATGTAGCTGACCCCATTTAGTTGGGACAAGGCTTATTGTTGTTGTTGTTAGGGTTGGGAAAATTAGATGCATAGAAGATTAAATAAAGAAGAATTGGGTTTGGAATAATTCAACTAGACTACTTTTATGGAAGGAAGCTCAAAGCATCAGCATTTTTCATGATTAGATTCTCCTACACCCACTTGACATACATGTGAAACCCTATCCCTAGTTTTGTCTTAACCAAATTTACCAATTCCATATTCTGGTTACTGGCTTCTGTGGATTCCTTCCAGTCTAGAACTACGTCAATAAAGCTTTGGTTTCAAGTTTCAACCACTTCAGTATTTAGTTTCTGCTATCTCATCTGAAATACATTGGTATGTGTTCATTGGGTGGATCCAGGACATCTCTGGCCCAATGTCATTGCTTTTTGAATGTGTCATTGCCTTCTGGGTTATTAAAGTTAGATGAGAGTATCACCATATCATAGTGATGATTCATTAATGCAAGGAGGTTTATCTGACTTTAGTTGTTGACATTATCTGGAACTTCTAGGGAGGTGGGGGTGGGGGAGAAGTATTAGACGGCTGGTTTGAGGAACCACAATCTAGTCCCATTTAAACCAAAGTATGATATATTATGGTTATGAATTGCTATATATGGGAAAACATGGAAGGCTCCTAAGAACTGTAAGTGAATGTTGGGAGGAATAAGATGGAAGTAAGAAACAACAATTTATTTGAGGATCAAACATGGATAATTTACTGTAGATATAGGGTTATCACTTACTGCAGTAGAAATAGAGTTTATCAGAAAGGTGTTGGTTAGATGATGATGACAAGGGAGAATCAGAAGGAAAAGATAGACAGGAAAGAATATCATCTTTGCTTCACATCATCTTGAATTTATTCCCCTTTGCGTTGCACCACCTTGGTTTACTACTCTTTGCTTTACACCATCTTGGATTCATCCCGAGAATTGTATATTCTTCCTACCCTGAAAAGGAAAGAGAAAAGAAAAAAACAACTTATTTGTACTCTTAACTTAATTTGGACAATTCTCAAAGAGCTGACGGGCAAATTCCTAGGCAGTTCATTCATTGAGCCGTCTCTAATCCCCCCCCTTTTTTTTCTCTTCTCATTTCAAATCTATTTTGATTCCTGGCTTGGATAGGCTTTCATACTTTCATTTGTTCTTCTCAATTTCTTATGTTTCCTCTCCATATACAGTATATTTAAACCCAAAATGGAACCAAGGTAGGAAAATAACTCCGTAATAATTACTTTTGCAGCATCAATACTCTCGGTCGTTACTTCTCCAACAATAAACCCTTTAGAACATTAGTGAATAACATTTCTGGCCCAAAATAAAAATGCAATGTAGTTGGGGGGGGGGGGGAAAGAAGGTACACATTGAAGATGGGTTGGTTGGATTTGAAAAATCTGTGTGTCAACAAAGTTATCAGTTAATGGTTGATGGGCCTGTTGAATGTTTTCTGGTGTTGAAAGAGGCCTTTAACAATTGGCCCATAATGTTAGTTATTCAGCAGATGTGCTATGCTCTGGACTGCATAAGTTGAGGAAGAACCTTGCGTAAGTTCTTCATCCCTTCCCATTTATCATTTGTAGGAGACCGTGCCTTGGCTCAAGGGTTGGTGGACCACAATTGTAGCCAGGTTTTGACATGTTGGACCAAGTCACCGTGTTGGTGGCTGGCGACACCACCGACACGGCAACATATCGCCGCATATCCTATCAATTAATGAAAACGAGTTAAAAACTTAAAATATTTGAAATATCACTCTTTACGAATTTGATGGGACATCTTTACTCAACATTTTCTACCCATTAAATATTTAAAAATAAAAAACTGATAGTCACACGTGAACACAACAAACAAAATGCCCTTTATCTTGGTTTTCTCTCTCTCTCTCTCTCTCTCTCTCTCTCTCTCTCTCGTTCTTGGTTTGCCGGTGGTGATGAAGGTTCTCGGGTTTTCTTTATCTCTCTCTCTCTCTCGTTCTTTGTTTGCCGGTGGTGATGAAGGTTCTTGGGTTTTCTTTATCTCTCTCTCGTTCTTTGTTTGTCGATGGTGATGGAAGGTTTTCGGTCGACTTCGCAGAACATCGGAGCTAGGTTTCTCTGCAATCGCTGAGGCCACCAATGGTCTGAATACCATTCTCCCAGAGATTCCGATGGTCTCGGCACCCACACAGCCTCCATCGCCGCCGGCAAGTACATCTCCCTGCCTCCACTCTGGGATACCGGATACACAAGTGGCATCGCCGCTGGAATGGCCCCTAAGGCTCGCCCACCATCTCTGTTGGTCTGTTTTTGTCTCAGCTTCCGCCGGAGTCGATGAAACTTCGACGGAATGTCGCCCAATTGGCGATATATGCCGATAAGTCGGCGACTTAATGTAAAATCGGTGTCGTTGGGGGGTTTCGTGTCGCCCCCCAGCAACATGGCGAAAAATCGCCCTGTGTCGGCGATAAATCAACGACACAAGGTACCATGATTGTAGCCCCGAGGTCAAGTCATCGAAACAACCTCTCAGCAAAAATTGGTGGGAGTAAGACTACGTAGGAAACCCCCCCCCCCCCCCCACTTTGCTTGTGCGGAAGCCTTTGGCACGGGGTCGCCCCCTATAGAAGAAACAACTAAAAACAGATTCAAAACTGAATAAAAAACCAGAATATGATTGCTGCTATCTATTGAGATGAAAGTAGTCTTTAAATAGACTTACAATGACTAATAACTGAAAATAAAAGACGTGGGCATTCAAAACAGAAAACTAAGCTAGAAAATAGTTAAGCAACTGAATTTGAGAGAAAAATAGGAATGTTAACGTGAGAGTTTTCTTCCAATGGCACTCTTCCAACAAACCTATTTACAAGGGCTTCAACAACTTCAAACGGCTCTACTTGACTAGGTTAGTATCCTATTTTGTTGGAGCACTTCTCAACACTCCCCCTTGCTCCAAAATCACACACACCCAACAAAGACCTCAGATATTCGTGTTTATTTCTCGACAAAGGTTTTGTCAAAATATCATCTGCTTGTTCTTCAGTGTTGCAATACTTAAGAACTATCTTTCCTTCAGCAACAAGTTCTCTAATAAAATGCACCCTTATATCCACATGCTTAGTTCTACCATGATACACAGGATTTTTTGACATGACTATTGTTGATTGATTGTCACAATAATTTTTTGTTGCCTCGTTTTGCTTCTGACCAAGCTCTTCTAGCACTCTTCTCAACCAAACACCTTGACACGCTGCTTCAGTTGTTGCCATATATTCTGCCTCTGATGAGGATAATGCAATAGTTGCTTGTTTCTTTGAGCTCCATGAGAATACTCCTGAACCAAGCTGAAAACGTGACCTGAGGTGCTTCTTCTATCTTCTAAGCAACCAGCCCAGTCACTATCTGTATATCCAACCAGCTCACATTGCTTCAAGTGTTCTTACCAAAGTCCAAATTCAAGTGTACCTGCCACATAACGTAGAATACATTTTGCAACTCCAAAATGATGCTTTGAAGGAGAATGCATGAACTTGGAAATTAAACTCATTGAATAGGAAATATCAGGTCTAGTGTGAGTTAAATAAATTAATCCACCTACTAGACTCCTGAAGTGATGTTCATTTGCTGGTCTTGTGCCATCTTCTAGTTGCAATTTCTCATTCATATTCATTGGCATGTATGCTTCCTTACATCCCAACATATGGAACCTCTTCAACAAATTCGTAGCATACTTCTTTTGTGAGATGAAGATGCCCCCCCTTTCACCTGCTTCACTTCTATTCCAAGAAAATAATGCAACGATCCTAAATCCGACATTTCAAACTCATTCTTCATACTTGCTCTAAACTTATCAACCAAAATTGATAATGAGCTTATATATATCATATCATCTACATAGATGCTAACAAATAGAGCATCATTACCTTCCCTTTTGATGTACAATGTGGGTTCGCTTTTGCTCCTTTCAAAACCATTCTTGATGAAGTAGGAGTCTATCTTTCCATACCAAGCTCTTGGGGCTTGTTTTAATCCATAAAGTGCCTTCTTTAACTTGTATACCTTCATTTCTTCATTTTGAATTTCAAATCCTGTAGGTTGTGTTACATAGACCTCCTCCTCTAAGTCACCATTAAGAAAGGCTGATTTAACATCAAATTGATAAACTAACCAACCCAATTGTGCAGCAAGGGCTAAGAGAGTTTTTACAGTTTCAAAGGGAGCAACTGGTGAGAATGTATCTCCGTAGTCCATGCCTTGCTGTTGAGAATACCCCTTTGCCACCAGTTGAGCTTTGTGTTTTGAATGCTTCCATTTGCATTGTACTTGGTTCTGAACACCCACTTCAAGCCAATTGCTTTCTTATTTTTAGGCAATTCAACTAGCTCCCATGTGTCATTTTTTCTAATTGCATTTAATTCTTCCTCCATAGCTTGCTTCCATTCTGCTTTTCTGATTGCTTCTTCAAAGGAATTCGGTTCTGCTACATACAACGCTTGTGTAGATGCAGAGATGTCCTACAAGGATTTGTAGCCTCGTGGTCCTTCTTCGTTAGTTGAGCTTGATGGCTCTGAAGGTGATTTGCTTGTTGAAGGCGTAGTGGGTGGTGTTGAGACATTCGAACTACCAAGTGACGGAATTTGTGGTTGACTATCAACTTGGTCTTGCTCCTCATCTACTGTGTTGTCATGTTCTTCCAACATGGTTGTTTCTTGAAGGCGAATCATTCCTTTAGTGTCTTCATACCACGTCCAACGACCTTCTTCATTAAATATGACATTTCTATTGATGATGATCTTCCCACTCTCAGGATTGAATAGATACTATAACCAACAAATACACACTTTATGGCTTTGTCATCAAGTTTGCTACGAATCTGAGAGTTGATTAAAGTATAAGCAACACTTCCAAAAATCTTTAAGTGGCTTACCTGGTCTTCTACCTGTCCATAATTCATAAGGAGTTTGATTTGGAACACTTCTTGTTGGAAGAACAAGACAACACAGTAGATGAAGAGCAAGACCAAGTTGATAGTCAACCACAAACTCCGTCACTTGGTAGTTCGAATGTCTCAACACCACCCACTACGCCTTCAACAAGCAAATCACCTTTAGAGTCATCAAGCTCAATTGACGAAGAAGGACCACGAGGCTACAAGATCCTTGCTGGCATTAATGCATCTACACAAGCGTTTTATGTAGCATAACCGAATTCCTTTGAAGAAGCAATCAGAAAAGCAAAATGGAAGCAAGCTATGGAGGAAGAATTAAATGCAATTAGAAAGAATGACACATGGGAGCTAGTTGAATTGCCTGAAAATAAGAAAGCAATTGGCTTGAAGTGGGTGTTCAGAACCAAGTACAATGTAGATGGAAGCATTCAAAAGCACAAAGTGCGATTGGTGGCAAAGGGGTATTCTCAACAGCAAGGCATAGACTACGAAGATACATTCTCACCGGTTGCTCGCTTTGAAACTGTAAGAACTCTCTTAGCCCTTGCTGCACAATTGGGTTGGTTAGTTTATCAAACTAAATTTGATGTTAAATCAGCCTTTCTTAATGGTGAGTTAGAGGAGGAGGTCTATGTAACACAACCTATAGTATTTGAAATTCAAAATAAAGGAATGAAGGTATACAAGTTAAAGAAGGCACTTTATGGATTAAAACAAGCCCCAAGAGCTTTGAAAGGAGCAAAAGTGAACCCGCATTGTACATCAAAAGGGAAGGTAATGATGCTCTATTTGTTAGCTTCTATGTAGACGATATGATATATATGAGCTCATTATCAGTTTTGGTCGATAAGTTTAGAGCAAGTATGAAGAATGAGTTTGAAATGTCAGATTTAGGATTGTTGCATTATTTTCTTGGAATAGAAGTGAAGCAGGTGAAAGGGGGCATCTTCATCTCACAAAAGAAGTATGCTACGGATTTGTTGAAGAGGTTCCATATGTTGGGATGTAAGGAAGCATACACGCCAACGAATATGAATGAGAAATTCCAACTAGAAGATGGCACAGGACCAACAAATGAACATCACTTCAGGAGTCTAGTAGGTGGATTAGTTTATTTAACTCACACTAGACCTGATATTTCCTATTCATTGAGTTTAATTTCCAGGTTCATGCATTCTCCTTCAAAGCATCATTTTGGAGCTGCAAAACGTATTCTACATTATGTGGCAGGTACACTTGATTTTGGACTTTGGTATGAACACTTGAAGCAATGTGAGCTGGTTGGATATACAGATAGGGACTGGGCTGGTTGCTTAGAAGATAGAAGAAGCACCTCAGGTCACGTTTTCAGCCTTGGTTCAGGAGTAGTCTGATGGAGCTCAAAGAAACAAGCAACTGTTGCATTATCCTCATCAAAGGCAGAATATATGGCAGCAATTGCAGCAGTGTGTCAAGGTGTTTGGTTGAGAAGAGTGCTAGAAGAGCTTGGTCAGAAGCAAAACGAGGCAACAAAAATCAATTGTGACAATCAATCAGCAATAGCCATGTCAAAAAATCCCATGTATCATGGTAGAACTAAGCATGTGGATATAAGGGTGCATTTTATTAGAGAACTTGTTGCTGAAGGAAAGATAGTTCTTAAGTATTGCAACACTGAAGAACAAGCAGCTGATATTTTGACAAAACCTTTGCCAAGAAATAAACACGAATATCTGAGGTCTTTGTTGGGTGTGTGTGATTTTGGAGCAAGGGGAAGTGTTGAGAAGTGCTCCAACAAAATAGGATACTAACATGGTCAAGTAGAGCCGTTTGAAGTTGTTGAAGCCCTTGCAAATAGGTTTGTTGGAAGAGTGCCGTTGGAAGAAAACTCTCACATTAACATTCCTATTTTTCTCTCAAATTCAGTTGCTTACCTATTTTCTAGCTTAGTTTTTATTTTCAGTTATTAGTCATTGTAAGTCTATTTAAAGACTACTTTCAACTCGATAGATAGCGGCAATCGTATTCTGGTTTTTGATTCAGTTTTGAATCTGTTTTTAATTGTTTCTTCTATTTCAATATTCGCCCTTTATTTTCATTGATGCTGGTTTTGAAGGGGTCAACACCAGACACTGGTTTTGAAGAAGTGAACACCAGAAGGGTTTTTAAGATTAGTGTTTAGCTTATTTTGGGCAAGCATTCAACCTGAGATTAAAAGCCCGAATGCTTTGAAGAAATAGACCAAAGAAGGTGCTCAATATTCATAATGTAAGTTCTCACCCAGATATCTGGGAGTTCAAATTTTTAAAGGGTGGGTCAGCACCTGAGCTGATCATGATGCTATTGGTAGGTAAAATTCAAAGGACTGACGGGGTGGAACCGTTCTAAGCCTGACCCTAACATTGTTCTTCATGCAGTTTCTAGATGATCAATTGAGATGGATATTCATCCTCATACAATAACTTCTGCATATCAGTCTGATTTTAAGTTCTTTATTTCTATGATCCTGTTATTGAACCCTTCTACCTTTAAATTTCCCAATTCTAGTTCTCCCTGGGACCACTAATCTAGTCCTAAAAACATCTGCTTGGGTTTTTTACGTTTTGGTGGATGGATCTATTCTTGTGAAGTTGAAATAGCTGCAGGACTTGTACGTATTAGCAATGACTGAAGCAAAATTGCATTGGTTTCGGAGGGTTTCAAGTATGCCCAAACTGGGAATTTCCTCCATGAAGTCTGGTGTGGAAGTCATATGGCTTGTAAACTATTTTCATCATCCAGAAAAAGTAATTTGGAACTGGATATCTTTCGCTCTGCTTAGTCAGAAATTTGATCTCTTTAAAAACACTTATCTTTTTTGTTAATAGATAGATCTTGCAAAATCAGGAGTTGGTTTGACACATCACATCTACTTCCTTAGTTTGGACATCTTGAGTTATTTTTATACCCAGGACAACGTATGCACTTCTTAATTATAGTTATACGTCTTTTCCACGATAGAAAGATTAGATGGATAAAAGTTATGTTTATAAATATAATCTAGATGTAACCATGTGATTGTGACTGGCAACTAAAATCTAAGAGTAAATGATTGAAATGTTTTTGTCTATTCAATAATTAACTTGGGTACATCTGGCCATCACATATCAGTACAAAAACGGTTATTTAGAGGTAGATTCATAGTAAGTGCTCTTTGAGAGCCTTTTAGCTACTTTTTTCTTTTTTTAGTCTTTTCTTGCTTCTGAGGGAAGGTCAAATAGGTATATTTTGTAGAATAGTAATGTAGATCATGCTTCCCTGGTGGCAAATGTGTTAATAATTTGTATCTATTAAATTAGTTTTCTGTACTTTGGACTCTAACTCTCTTTCCATGTCATGCAGGAGTGGGAGAGGCCAAAGCCTGGGCGTAGACCTGATATATTCCCCCAATTCAGTCCAATGAAAACACCACTGCCACCTCCATCGCCTGCAGATCCTCCAGAAGAAGATGAGGAAGAGGAAGAAAAGAAAGAGGAAGAAGAGGAGGATCCTGAGAAAGAAGATCCTGGTAATCCAGAACAACAATAGTTAATCTGAGTGGTCAGGTTGGGATCTTCTTCACCATCACTTGGTCAATGGCATCTGCAAAGGGTAATAGTGGTGCTGAATACGAGAGGATATCATTTTTGGTGTCTCAAGGCTAAATATGTTAGAGGCTATAGGTTGCTGCTGTGTTGAGCTCAGTTTTTTCCTCTCCAAAAACGAGGTGATCAACTTGTTTGGTTGTTTTGTTCTTTAGTAGCTGTGCTTTAGAAATTAATTATGATGAATCTGAAGTATGATGAAATACATATACTTGTCAGCTACTTCATGT
Source organism: Hakea prostrata (assembly GCF_041222555.1). Classification (NCBI taxonomy): domain Eukaryota; kingdom Viridiplantae; phylum Streptophyta; class Magnoliopsida; order Proteales; family Proteaceae; genus Hakea; species Hakea prostrata. Next base: position 18,376,903 of record NC_142607.1, on the reverse strand, counting down.
ATTAACCGCATGGAGGTCTGCCGGCCTGGAGATTAACTCTTGTATCTGTCAGTATATTGCATTTCTGTTGGTGTAATTTTGAATATCTTCTACCCCTTCTTCAATAACTATCCTGACCATCAACTAATAATACCTTCGATCTTTTTTTTGTCGTTGAAGAATTTGCTTAAGACTCCCGAAGATCCAAATATTTCCTACACTGCTTAAAACTTTCTGGAGAAACATGGTAAGAGCCAGTTTTTCGACTTTACCTGTGATCTTTGAGTAGCTTAAGCTTAATGGTTGGATTTGATGTTTCCTTGTTCAAGCCTGGCCATTTTGATATCTGATGTGAAACACTGACACTGTCACAGACTATTATTTGATCAAAACCCTGGGGACAAAGCCTTCCCTTCCTGAGTTTATGAAATATGTTTCCTGGGATTCTCTTCTTCCAAGTGTGTCATTTGACATGAATGGTGGTAGTGTTGCAAGTATTTATAGCCATGGTGTTATCAGGACTCTCATTTCAAGTTTCTATAGCCCAAATCACCAGATGAGCAAGAACCCCTCATTATTGAGAATTCAATTTCACCGATTCTTCAAATAATAAGTTGCCTGAATGCATATTCTGGTCAATATCTCAATTCAAATTTGGCTGTAAACCATATATGAAAAAGACCAGTTGCTCAGATAAACTCTCAACTGTTTCTAGCATTGGATTGGAACTTTAGGCTGCGTTTGTTTACAAATGTGGGGTGAGAAAAAACATGTGGGCCCCGTGTATAGTGGGGTGAAAGAGAAGGAAAGGAAGGCTGCGTTTGTTTGCTGGAATAAAAGTGGGGTTGGAAAATTCTTAAAAAAAGTGTAGATTTGTTATTTTCCCCTTATATCCTAAAATTGTAGATTATTTGGTTGTTTTGGGTGGAAAAGTGAGAGACAAGCTTTCTTGAATCAAGGAAACTTGTTTGGTGATATGGCAGCCTAACTTTCCCACTTCAAGTTATTTTAAAACCCACAAATTTAGTGGGGTTTTGTGAAAAAGATTGGAAAAGTAAAAAGTGGGACCTACCACCATCACTTTTCCACAAAACCATTTCCTTTCCTTCTCCCTCACCCCACTACACATGGGGTTCATTTTTTTTTCCCATCCCACCTTTGCAAATAAACGCAGCCGAAAGGAAAGGCTGCGTTTGTTTGCAAAGGTGGGGTGGGAAAAAAAAACATGTAGGTCCCATGTGTAGTGGGGTGAGGGAGAAGGAAAGGAAAGGAAAGGGTTTTGTGGAAAAGTGATAGGAGTGGGTCCCACTTTTTACTTTTCCACAACTTTCCCACAAAGTCCCACCAAATATGTGGGGTTTTAAAATGACATGGGGTGGGAAAGTTGGGCTGCCACATCAGCAGACAAATTTCTTTGATTCAAGGAAACTTGTCTCCCACTTTCCCATCCCAAGCAACCAAACAATTTATCATTTTGGGATTTAAAGGAAAAGTAAGAAATCTACACTTTTTTCAAGAATTTTCACCCCTTTTTTCCCACCCCACGTTTATTCCAGCAAACAAACGCAGCCAAAGGGTTTGGTGGAAAAGCATTAGTGGTGGATCTCACTTTTTACTTTTTCAAAATTTTTCACAAAATTCCATCAAATTTGTGGAGTTTTAAATAGTCTTGGGGTGGGAAAGTTAAACTGCTACCTCACTAGATAAGTTTCTTTGATTCAAGAAAGCTTGTCTCTCAATTTTCTATCCCAAGCAATCAAACAATATACATTTTTAGAAAAAAATTGATTTTTTCAAGAATTTTTTCACCCCACTTTTATTCCAGCAAACACCCTTTAAGGTTTTCAGGTCTTGCATTTCCAACTGCAACGCCATCAAAATTTATGAAAATTCACATTGTTTGGTTGCCATTCATTCCCCAAAACAGATTATCACTATCGTGTAGGAGAGATGTCAGAAGCCATGGTTGGTCTGGATCAGACTGCAAGAAAGTGAAATGGGGATGGGGAAAGCCCCCTAACCTATACTTGCCAGTGACACTGTTTATAGGGTTTTTATTTTTAGTTTTTTAAGAACTTCCTTTCGCTTTGTGAGAGAGATGGGTGTAAACCACTTGCGCCCACAATTTTTACTCCACCAGATAAATGTATGAAAATTACAGTTACTTTCCTGTTGGTTCTCACAATTACACGATTTTCCTGGTTTTGTTTGTTCCAACATAAAATCTTGCATGGGAAAGTCTTGATGATGGCAAACTTTACATGGTTGCTCCTATTTGTTGACACTCATTTCTTTTCTTCTACTGAAAGCCCTGATTGAAGGAAAGAATATCTTATCATTGGATACCTCTCAGGTTGGTTCAACAGTATCTCTAAGTAAACAGGTCACAGTTCAAATTTCTTCAAGGCCGCGACTTGTCCTTATTTATAAATAACCAACAACAAAAAAATTGTCTTGTTCAACTAAAAAGGGTTGGTTATAAGAATACAAGACCTAAATTATACATATCATTTCTCAATCCTCTTGAGGTTATTTTAAGTCTATCGTTAGCTCTTCTAATTTCTTGAATTTGGATTAATCATATTTTCGATGATTAAATAAATGAAAATGATTATTTCTGTCTATCTAAATTAAAACAAAATTAAATGTATTTCAATAAAATGATGAAATTAGATGGACTGATAATTAGAGTTTATCAGGAAAATTTAAGAAAACCAGTGGGCCGCTCATTGGGTGGGGTTTTATAAGGAAAAGCCCCATGATGTGGTCTGATCCACAGATTTAACTGGTCCAACCAAATGCTCTGGGCGGAGCCCACAGTTTGACTTCTCCTGAAATCTGGTAGAAATTTTAAAAATTAGCTCTCTCAGTCTCTGGAGTCGCGCCTCACTGACCCTTCTTTTCTTTCTCTCCTTGTGCTGGTAGATACATGTATATGTCTATGACTTTCTTGCTTTGGAAGGGTAGGTTAGAACCTCAGCTCTAAGACTTTCAGGTATAAAATTTCGATCTAAAACCCAGAAGTCATCACCACCAAATACCCAACTCTCATCTCTTACTTCTGACACTACTTTACACAACAAACATGTCAAGAAAATAACTTGTTTCTTCTTCATTATAATTTTCATCATCAGTCATGGTACATTCTCACTTTCTCCCCTTTCTCTCTGCTTCTGTTACTCTGTGAAGATCAAATTCAATATCTAACTTTGTTTTACGTTTTTGTTGTTTGCAGTCTCTGGTTCCTGTTATATTCCGTTCACTGATGAGACTATTCTCATCTTTGCTTGATCGGCCTGTGGCTTCTGTTACTACATTACTCTACTACAGTGGTCTCTTACCTCGTGACTTGAACTTGGAGCGATTGGTTCAGAGGGATCTACTTCATCAAGAGAACTACCTCTTCCATTTTCTCATCAACATGTTGAGATGCGTTTGGTAGTAAAGCTTCTAATTTGTGAGACTTAGATTTATGGGTTCTGGGGATTTTGTTTTCTTGATTCCTCAAACCCAAGATGAAGAAACCAGGAGAGTTGCATTTGGATTTTTTTTTTTGTAGTGTTTAAGAAATGAGTGTCTTTGTAGTTTTGGATTAATTCTGATAGATGTTATTGATGATTCCTACTCACTTGTATTGATTGACAAACTATGGAGTGTGAAAAACTGGAAATCAAGGTTGCAATTCCCAATCTGGAAGAGGAAATGTTTGTTTTGGAAGCATGGTGCTTTGTCAAAGCTATGATGGTAAATCATAATTTCATTTTTGGGGGGATGTGAGAGTCCAATGTGCATATTTTGGAGCTCTGATGAGGAGTCCGGATCAGCGACCTCGACGGGGAGCACAAAAACCAGTGGGGCCCAACGGTGAAAAACACTTTTTGGAAGAAATAAAAAAAATTTTTTTTTTCACCAGTGGGACCCACTGATTTTTGTGGTCAGGAAGCCATGGGGGAGTTGTGCTCCCCCGACGGAGAGATGATCCGGACTCTCTGATGAGAGGGAAATTCCAGATTAGATCATTAATTCATTTTCCTAATTGTGGTTCAATATTTGTTGATTACAGTTTTGTACATAGCCATGTAACTCCCAAAGGATTAGTTAAGTTGCATATAAGCTGGTCTAGATAAATTTCAGTTCACCAAAAACTCGAGAAAAAAAATCATGTCCATCCCATAGTTGAAAATATGATTCCGCATCACACTCTCCCCATTCACTAAAGGTAGACTAATCAAAACCTCAAATATTTCTGAGATTGTGCTTTGATGAAGACCAATGTTGTCCCAGGGCCTATTTCAGGGTCTCTAGTGCTCTTTGATTTTGGTAGAAAATATTACCAAGTGTTTTTGTTTTGAGGAACCAAAAGCAATTTCAAGTGTTTTTGGAGTAGAAACACTTCTATAAGCATTTGGTAGAACTTGCTTTTGGAAGCATAAATAATATCAACAGGTGTTCTATTGCAATAAATGTAGGTAGAGAAGGTGAAGAATACGGACCCTTTAAATATAAATGACATTTACAAGGAAATTGATGGTCCATTTGCTTGTCAGATATAAACTTGATAATGGTCATGTGTCTAAAATGAGCCTATCGTTTCTTCCTCCCGGACTAACTTGGTCTGACATTTTCCTAATGGGTTGGGCTTGCCTGTCTTCTTGTTAGCCTTTGGCTGCCATTGGAAAAATAACAAGCCCAAGAAATTTGAGGTTGGATCTTCATTTTTTTCTTCTTTTCTTCCCCCTTTTCCTTCTTTGATAGATTGGGCTTGGCTTGGTAATGTTAACTAACTTTACTACCCAAAGTTCCACCACAAAGCTCAATTCAAAATATCAAAGGCTAAAATTCGTTTTTATCATTGTCGAGTCGCGAAATTGTCGGTTTGAACATTGTAAGCCTCATTTAGGCGGGAAAAAAAAAAAAAAATCCTCTGTTGTGCACAACAATGCAAATAGATGCCAAACAATAAGCTGAAATTTAAAGCATGATTTTAAATTTAAAAAGTCCAAAATAGGCTTGTAATTTTTTGATTTTTCAACCTATTATTTGGTGTCTATTTGCACTGTAGTGCACAACAAATGAAGTTTTTTCCATTTAGCACTCATTAGTCTTGCAGAAGCTCGCTTGTTGGACTTTTAGTGAGAAAATATCAAGATTAACTTTTTTTTGGTAAACAAGAGTTGAGATAACTTGGAAAGGAATCTATTGATCCAACATAGCCCGATAAATCAATTTTGACCATACAAAGGGAAGGAAAGATCCAATGACATAAGCGAAGCCAACATACAAACAAGGTAGTATAAATAACGTAAGCCTTGAAACACAAGTAACACATTCTAATACACAACACAACTTCATTTCAAATGGATCTTCTCGCTCATTCGCAATTTTCTAAGATTCTCTGTAACTCTAGTTTTTCTTTGCCAAATTCCACATTGACTTGATTGTTGAAGGCGGATCATCGATCACATCAATCAGCCTACAACTAACGATCTGTGTTTGAGTGATCCTAGGAATTAGAAGATCCAGTTAGTTTGATCAATCAAGTGTTGGACTAGCTGAATTGACTTCAAATGGAGAACTGGAAAATGAAGCTATAGTGAAAAAAAACATGTTTATTTTTTGGTAACTTTTATAGATACAAACAATTGTTTTGATTGGTTTTGTATAGTTTTCTAAATTAAAATCAAGAATTATTCTTGACCAATTATATAACTTTCCCAAAATTTAAAGTCCATTCAAATGAAAATCACTTTTTGATCTGCCAAAACAAACTCTTTTTGGTAATTGAAGCAGTGGAATCCATTCACTATTAACTCTTTACGCATCATCTCTGTTGGGATGGAATCATGAAAGTGTATGGAGATTATTTAAGGTTTGTTTGTTTCCGATTTCCTTAAAAAAGCAAAACACAAACCTGCACGGAGCCAACAAGGAGGGACAACTTCAAATTCAATTTACAAAATTTGGAACAAAAGCTATGTTATCATCGTCATCATCTTTCTTTACTTTCATGATCACTTCCCAAACAGATTCTTTGATTCCATATATTTAAAAAAGATACATAAATGCTTCTAAAGGTGATGTCTTGAATCAGTGTTTACCGTTAGGTTGGATTAGGGTTGAGGTCATCATCAACCACAATTTGGTCTTTCATTTATTAGTACCTTGATTCAATGGTGATTTTTCAAATTTTTTTTGGTGAACAATTTTTCACTTTAAGTCTTTCGTTATTGGAAGGGTTTCCTTCTTTGATTATTGCTAGAGTTAATTTTTCTTTAATAGGTAAAATACGAAAAATTACAAGGTTACATTCTGAAATACCCAACAACCTTATCGCTCCTCTTGAATGAGATTTTCAAGTTGGTCCTGCAACTCTGCAAGGCTCGAGGATCAAGCAAAATCTCAAAAGTCATAGTTGGTAACCCAACCAAATATTCTGCACAACGGTTAGTCTCCCTAACCCCATGATAAAAGGTATTATCCACAAATTGATTCTTCGACTCAAGAGTTTTTTCTAACAAGCTGAGGATCTTCCATGAAGCACGGAAGATACCCAACAGGGGTGGAACCAATATTCAACATTGGGGGAGCGTAGAATGAAAGTTCATATAACCTTCCCGTTGAGGAAGCACTAATATTTTTTCTCAACACACATTGTGTGGGCCCCAGGATAAGACCCATTGAGCATCCCATTTCTAAGAAATAGACCCACTTATATTTTGTAGGGCCCACAAATATTTAAAAAATATAAGTAAATTATTGATAATGATATTTTTTTGACAAAATATAGGTAAATTGAAGTAATAATATTAAAAAAAAATTAATACACATGACTTCAATTCTAAAAAGTTAGATGTAAATCAAAATTTTCTTTAGTTGGAGATGCAAACTAATTTTATTTTTTTAAGTAAGAAATGTAAACCAATAATAGTTAATTAACTTACTAACTATAAACATTTTATTCACAATATAAAATCAAAATAATAATAATAAAAAAAAAAAGAAACACATAATATAAAATCTAATAAAAAGAATAACAAAAAAGAAAAAAAGAAAAAGAAAAAGAGAAATGATAAATAAATTGAAAAAGAGAAAGAGTACCTAATTGTAGAGAATATATATTTTTTAAATTTTCTTTTTTTTTTTTTGGAAACAAATAAACCGGGGTTTAGCAACCCTGAAAAAGAAAACTACTCAAGCATGCAACTCTTATCCGCCAATAGGATCTCCTCTAATTCTTGGGGTGGATTCAGAAAGAATCACAAAGGTTCCTCTAAAGAAGTCGGTCTCTTCGTGATCCAGTCAGCAGCGTAGTCGGTCTCTTCGTGATCCGGTCTAATCTCAAATTTTCCTTAACCTACACTTACACAAAGGGAAGAGAATAAATACGAAGAAAGAAAGGGAAGAAAATAAATAGGAAAAAAAGAATAAAGAGAAAAGAGGAGATTTGAAATAAAAGATAATAAATAGGGATTGATGAGTTAATTTCTAGTCATGAATGACATTTTGAATTTTGACAAAAAAAAAGAGAGAGTTAGTTTCTAGTCATGAATGACATTTTGAATACCTAATAAGAATTTTTTTTTTTCAAAACCTTCCTTAAAACCACAAAAAATAAATAGGAATTGAGGAGTTAATTTTCAATTAGGAATGACATTTATATCCATTATTTTACCTTTAAATTTTTTCTTAATATTTGGGGGGTTCTCAATATTTGGGGGGGGGGGGGGGGGGAATAGTGATATTTCATGTCGGAAGAGAAAAAATGTAAAAATTAAGAGAATTCATTTAATTTATTTAAAAATATGGGAACCACGGCCCCACTGTGGTTCCACCCTTGGTACCCAAGATAACACAAAAAGCCACCTGCGAATCAGACTAAACAACAACCCTGTTGTATCCAATGACCCTACCCTCTTCAAACCACAAAGAATAGCATGCATCTCTACCTATAAAATGTTAATGACATAGAGCCCATGAAAACAAGCAAAAATAAAACCACCCCAACAATGTGTAGCAATGGTACCGTAACCACCATTGTTGTCATGAATGGACCCATATTAATTAATCAAGATCCAACCCTCAGGAGGGGGATGCCAATGGTGAACCGTCGGCCATTTAACTGAGAATGAAACATCAATACTCCACGAACTAAATAATTGTTTGTTCCAAGGAGTATCAGGGACAACCTTCTTCAATTGAGAAAAAAAACGAAGCCTGAGTGAGATGTGTTATGTATCGAAACACCTCCATAGGCTGCCAACGTTTATCACTGAAATTATGCAATTCCTTTCCCACCAAACTTCATATATCTTTAAATTTAAGGAGAACCTACATACATCGGCAAGAGTGCCATTGCCCTTCTTTTTTATTTTTGAATGCATAAAAAAAAAAAAAAAAATGCATAAAATTACGGCCAAACAAGTGGCAATTAGGGTGAACTCGTAGTTTTTTTTTTTTTTTTGGTGGGGTGGGTGGGGGGGGGGGGGTTAGAAGAGTTGTTGGTTGTTACCAACTGGTCAACCCTATGATATGTGTTAAGTTTTTTAAAACTGTGACCTCTAACTCTACACGTAGCTCGACTCTTATCAAAACACTCCACCTAATCCAAATGTAACCCTAATTAGGACTATCTTTAGCTGATAGCGACTTAGACTTTTTTTCTTTCTTTTAGTAATACATACTGACTCCACTAGATGACAAAAAATTTGGGATAAAAACCTTGTTAGGCTTAGAAAGGATTTGGACTGCCAAGGCCAACTTACACATTTGCACCCTTGGACCCAATCCAATCGGATCAAGGTGAATTAGGGTAGGCTTAGTTAGATAACTTAGATTAGTCTAAACTTATGGGTGTAAACAGACCGATTCGGATCGGAGAGTAGTGATACTATATCCACATCCTATTATATTTGGATGGATTTGGATAATATTCTATCGATTTTTGGATGGATTCAGTCGGATTTGGATGATAATCGGATAATTATTTTCTTAATTAGAATCTTCTAAATGGGCATGATTACAGATCAAATACAAGTTTTTAACTATTTATTTACATTTTTATCATTTTTATTTATGAGGCTAGGTTTGAAATTTAAGAATTTAGCAACTTTGATAGCTATTTTAGTAGAAAATCTAGAAAAATAGTCACATATCATAGGTTAAAGTTATAAAAATAAGAAAAATAAATATAAATAAATAACTTAATCGGATAATTTTATCGGACGGATAATAATCGTAAAAAAGGGGCATACCATATCCGCATCCTATTAGTAATCGGACGGATTCGGATACCGCTAAACAGATGTGAATGCAAATTTGAAAGCGGACTTTGGTTATCCATTTATACCCCTAACTAAACCTAATATGGTTTTCACAAAAAAAATATATAAATAAAAAAAAATTGGAGATTTCAACCCTTGAGTCATGATTAGAGATTAGTATATCGGCTTGGATTGAACTAAAAGATGCCTTGATTGGACTAAGGTTTGAAGGAATCCATTCTGAGGTTACTCTATTGTATTCTTATTATAAACTTCTTAAAACCAAATGAATTCAAGACAATTGGATTCCAACTAAAAAGATTATCCCACATAAAATTCCATTTCAGGTGATCATACTTTATTTTTTCAGCTGTCAAGATTGTTTGTTGATCACTTCTGAGGGTTGGACAGCTAGATGAGTTACTGTTCATGATTCTGATTCCTTTGTTTGTATTAAAGACATTGTTAATGTTATTGAGTGGATGATTTTTTTATTTTTTATTTTTGGCTTGGAGAAGGTAATTAATAACTAATCCCCTCAAAGGAAATTCCATTAAAGATTGAGATTTTTATTTAGAAAATTAAGATTCTTTTCTTGGTGTCAAAGACATTGCTAATGTCCTTGAATGGAGAAGGTATAAAAACCAATCCACTCAAATGATGTTCCATTGGAGATTGAGATTTTATTTACAAAATTAACAATTCTACTTTGCATCGAAGACCTAACCCATGCTTTCTTGTCACTTCCATTTCCTTTTAACTTCTTTGAAATTGCTGAGCATTCTCCTGCTCTCTTTTGAAAGTCTTTTACAAAGAAATAGTTTATCTCTGGGGAACGGTGAATACATTTTTCCCACTTTGGAGGATTTAGGTTATGGGTGCTCCAGCTATCACAATTCTATAATGGGTAGGTGATAAAATTTGGACATGAATTAGTTGAATAGATTCTAATCTATTTATAATAAAAACATCTGAATATAACTCAAACTCAATAATCTTTTGAAAGAATCACAATATTTTTTGACTTCTCAAATAATTTACATGTTACACTAATGAGGGTTTGAAGAACAATATTATACACATTATTAGAAAAAAATAATAAAATAATAATCTAATTACTCTTTTGTTAGTTAATTATTTTCATTCAAAACTAAAATTGCATTACTAGATAGAGAGTTATATTCTCTCACACCCTTTAGTGTTTAGATACGACCCTCCTTTTAAAATGTATGGTGGACGTGAGAGAAGTACAATTGAATCTAGAGTCACTTACCATCTCCAATATCCAGTGGTAGGTGAGTAGATAAATAATTTTTTAAGGTGAAGGGAGTTAGGCAAGACTTAGATCAAATATCTTTTGGCGACCATGGACTTATATTGAATTTAGGGGGTGCAAGCTTGAATCTGATGGTCTAGCCTACCTTGAGCATAAATAGAGTTTGGACATTAAATTTTGGACATAAAGGCATTAATGTCAAGATTAGAATATTCTAGTTCTAAATTGAGGTTAGGTTAGATCAGAATTGTATATTTAAGATGGCTTGGCGCAATTAGACGTTGCTATCCTGTGGGATATTTTGGTAAAGGTTGGATAGAAATATGCAATCATGGATTGTTGTATTATATTGTGGTTAGAGTCAGGCTTAAGTGTTTGATTTGGCCAAACTGACGAGGTCAAGATCAGGGTTGTGTTAAGGCATTTATGGTTAAGATTAGAGTTTTTAACGGTAATCCTATTGAAAACCGGATGTTGATATTATGTATAGAGCAAGTTTGAATCCTTTTCTTGGAAGAGCTCTCTTAATGAGTGCCCTTGAAGTAGAATACTACACGGTAACTTAATCTTTTAACTCATTAGATACTCATCGAGAGATTTCTTCATCTAATATTACACGATATCTTGGGATTCTATTATAAACATGATATTTTTAATAAGAGAATAAAGACAAGGAGATGTTGATCCTTTCTTTTTATTTTATTATACAAGAACTGATTCCTTTGACAATTAAAAACAATAATTTAGTCTGAAAAGTTAACTTAGAGAATAATCTCTCTTACTTTAATCTCATGTGGGGTTAGAAGTTGGAACCCTAAAAATGAAAATTCCAGCTCCCTTGTGACCTGGTTGTGTCATTTTTGCATTATTGAATGCTATCACCTACTTAGTTAAGCAATTCATATCTTAATATTTCAGCATCAAATGGTCAAAGCTTTATAAGCAAATTTTTTAATTTTTTGAGTCAGTTAGGTCAGTATTTGGGCCCCAAATCATGGACTTAATGATGCTTGCTCACACGTAGATCGTCAATTGTCTCAATAAAAATCTCAAAATTGGTTATAATATTTTTAACATATAAACTATAATTAACATCAAACTTAGTTTATTTAATTTTTTTTGGTTATTTTATTGTGACAATGCGTTTCAACTAACCTAATTACCTAAGAGGACCATTGCAATCTCTTTTCCTTTTTTTTTCTTCATTAAAATGTTTTCTTAATTTGGAGAGTGTGAATGACAAATTTTTTTACATAGTGAAAGGTGAAATAATTTAGGGTCTGGCACCCTAGAAACATAGTAGTGATTGTCATATGGGTGCAATCATACCTGTTCTGGTTGACCTTTGCATGCACTTGATCACACTCCATAAAGAGCTCTTGCAAATACCATTTTTTTGGCTGTGGATTTTCCAGAGCAAATAGATAGCAGAATGCATCAATAAGCTGGATTTTGGCACAATGGTCGTGTTATAGCCTTGAGGTCAAAGTATCGAAACAATTTATTAGTAAAATTATTTGCTCAACACTGCGTACACAAATTATTCTCTAGACTTTGCTTTTACCCAACTTTAGCATCAGATTCGTCCTATTATTATTACTATTATAATTTTTTTGGGATCAGAGGTTCATCTCGGCTACCTGCATGCACCGTGACTACACCCTCAGTGTAGCTTTTATGTATAATTCAAATATACCATTAGGGATGTTATACCAATTTTGGTCAAGTCTTAGACCCTGGGGCAAAGTTTGAGCTGGGCCCATAGTTGTCGATTCCGGTTCACGAACCCTTGGTGAGAGTGTTGGTGTAATGACGAGGTCCCTAGGTCGGGAGGATCCATTGGTGACAGGCCCTTGGTATAAATGTCTCGAGATGAACCCATCCTTGTGTAGGGAGCTTGGACGAGATTGAGGACTCAACCTCTTATCCCAAGATCAATAGTACGGTTTGTCCTCACTTGCTTGGAGGTTAGACATCCCACACTGTCAGGAGATACATTGACCCTTACCCCAATCTACATGGGGCATCATTCCAGCTAGTTTGTTGGATGGATAAAGTCTTGTGCCTGGTCAATGTCAAGTTCTACGATGAAAATAGTTTCTTCATTCACTGCTTACTTTATAAGTGTAGGGGAGCCCCAATACCCCTTGCCCATTTCATCAATTCTAAGACAAGCTGCATTGCGAAATCTCTTCTTCGAAAAATATCCATGGTTTCATAATGATTTTTTTTTTTAAATCATGAAAATAGTGAGTTAATGGGCCTAGGAGATGAGAGTAGAAGGGAGAAAGTGTGAAGGGATGATTGTTCAAATATAGAACTTCTTTGATTTTATTGTCTCTGTTGGAATTTATTAATTTGATTAATAAATTAAATGCCCAAGGGCAATATTGGAAACTCACTATTAGGGCGGTTACAAAATAGGTTATAAATTTTAGTAACCACCGCATTAGTGAGTAAGTAGCGGAGTAATTCATTCGCACGAGCGAATCTCTGAGAAACGGCGGCTCCATCTCTCTCTCCCTCTCTCTTAGAATCGCAGGCTTAGATTTTCTTCTTTGCTAGTATTTGATCTTCATTCCATTAATCCACGGCATTTGGGTTGTGGATATTATTCCCTTTCTCTGTGATTGAGGAATCTCGCCGGTAAACCTTTGGTGGTGGAACGAGAACGTGGATCTAAACTTCCGCTGTGAATACTTCAAGTAAGGGAAAGCGATTTCAGGTAAGGAATTTTTTCCCCATCAATTAATTGAATTGAATTACTTTTGATGTATTACCAACATTGGTATCAGAGCCATTGGTTCCCACGTTTTTGTTCCTCCCCATTGTTTAATTTTATTGTATGGATCCAATGGGAGGATCAAGGGTTTAATACGAAACCCATGGGAGAATTGATAGGGTTTTTGGAAACCTTTAATTTTGATTCGGATCCGAGTGGGAGGATCCCTGTGAATTCTCCTAATGAAGATTTGCATGAATTGATAATCCATGATGATAATTTTTGTTAATAATTATTGTTGGATTTTTTTCATGTGTTTTTGGATGAATTTTTGTAAGAAAAAAAAAAACGTGATTTTCCGTTTTTTTTGAAAAAAATTTCGTTCAAAGAAAAAAAAATCGTTAAATGGGGAATTGACGTCTGTGTACCAGACGGATGCTGAGAAGGTGAGCCATCTCAGAATCCGTTTGGTCACAGAAGCCAGACGGACTCTCAGATGGTGCGCCATCTCGGAATCCGTTTGGTCACGAAGCGAGACGGACTCTCGGATGGTGCGCCATCTCGGAATCTGTCTGGTCACGAAGCCGAGACGGACTCTCGGACGGTGCGCCGTCTCTCGAATCCGTCTGGTCACGAATGCGTGAGGTCCTGTCCGTCTGGTGAGACGGCAGTCCATCTGGGCTGATGGACTCCAGACGGAGAGCCGTCTTGGAATCTGTCTCAGACGGATTGTCAGACGGTGATCCGTCTCAGAATCCGTCTGAGTTTTTTGTCCAATTTTGAATGTGTTTCTATTTATTGGACATCAATGGCTCACAATCTATGTGATGTTTGAGCATTAAGGGCCTAATGGGGCCTAGTGGGAGCTAATGAGGTAGAAGTGTTCTGTGTGAACCACCTCATAGCTTTAACATGATTGCATGTTTTATTTTAATAAAACTATTTTTTTATTTATGGGTCTATCAATCATGTTTCTTGCAATGAGAATGAAGTTAGTGTATAAGTCTATGTGGGTTTGCATGAGAATTTGATTGAATGTTTTTTAGCATCTCTTTTGGTTTAAGTGCTTATCCCATAGGTTGACTATGCTAGTGTGATTTTTGTTGCATGAGTTGTGTTTTATGCTAGATTTATTGAACTCATTCTTGTATGTAATATCTCTAGAAAAATGGCTGCTACCAAGAGCATTGTTGCTTGACCTCACTAAAGGAGATAAGCTGAATGAGAGGAATTATGACCTCTCGGCACCGAAAGGTGCAATATCTCCTGGAAGAGCGGGGATATGCTAGAAACCATAAACCGGACCATGAACCCACCCGAGGAAGGTACCACCGCACGACATCGCAGGGACCTTGATATATACAATGCTTGGAAGAGGAAAGACCGGGTAGCCAGGATTACAATCCTGAGCTCCATGAGGGATGACCTGATGCTTCGTTATGAGAAGCATAGGACTGCAAAGTCTTTGTGGGAGGCTGTGAAGTTCCAGTATGGAGGGACTTCCACCACAAGAGGCCGCCAGCTCGGACTCACTTTTGACGGTTATAAGATGCGCCAGGGTCACACCATGAGGCAGCATATAACCATCATGTCTAACATGATTAGTGAGTTGAGCGCATGTGGGCGCCGGAAGAGCGATGAGGAGCAAGTCTCCGCAGTCATCAGGTCATTGCCAAAGACTTGGGAGCATATGAAGATCTTCTTGACTCATGCCGATGAGGTCAAGACTTTCGATCAAGCTGCCAAGCACCTTGAGCTTGATGAGGATCGGATGTTGGCCGATACCCCTCAAACCGATGTGTTTCTTTGCTGAAGCTAGCACTAGTAAGAGTGCGGGCTTCAAGCACAAGAGAGAGAAAGCTCAACCTCAGCGGTCCAAGCAAAGTAACCAGGGTGGGAACAAAAACAAGAGTGGGCCCAAGCGTTCAAGGGGGACTAGTGCTTTGGCAAGAAGAAATCAGCTTTGATTTGCTTCAAGTGCCGAAAGCCTGGTCATTTTGCTCGTGATTGCACCGAGCAAGAGGTATGTCTTGTGTGTTATACCTCATCTTGTTATGTAACAAGTTCTACTATGCTTGCTGAACTAAATCCTTTGTGGATTGTTGATTCGAGTGCGACAGAACACATAACAAGGGAACGCTCGAGCTTCGTGGAATACCGTCGTATTCCAAGAGGAAGCAAAAGGATAACGATGGGGAACAGCTCAAGCGTGGAGGTTCATGGCATAGGCACATGCAAATTAGTTTTGCGAGGTGGCCGGACGTTGTTACTCCATGATGTCTTGTATGCTCAGGACATTCGGCGAAATCTTGTTTCTGTTATTTATCTTTTAAGACATGGTTTTAGAATTGTATTTGAAAACAATTCTTTGGTTTTGTATCTGGGTGATACGGTTTATGGTTATGGTTTTCTTGATAATGGTTTCATTGTATTGGATACAATTGATTATTCATTTAATTCTAGTAATGCTTTTGTTTGCCAAAATACTTGTGTGTATTGATTCTAATTTGTGGCATGCTAGACTAGGACATATTGGCTTAGATAGGATGAACAGGTTGGCAAGAGAAGGTCTCTTAGGCCAAGGTTCACTATCCGATTTGCCAACTTTGTGAGTCATGTCTAGCGGGAAAAGCAACTAGAAAACCATTTAAAAAGGCTTTGAGAGCCTCTCTTCCTTTAGAACTTATCCATTTAGATGTGTGTGGACCCATGAATGTGCATACTAGAAAAGGACAGTCTTATTTCATCACATTCATAGATGACTATACAAGGTATGGTCACATTTATCTAATTTCTCATAAGTCAGAAGCTCTGGAATGTTTTAAGAAATTCATGAGCTTGGTTGAGAATCAGTTAGATAAAAGGATTAAAACTCTTAGAACGGATAGAGGAAGAGAGTATCTCTCCGATATGTTCAAAGGGTTATGTGATGAAAAGGGGATATCTAGACAACTTACTATTCCAAGGACTCCACAGCAAAATGGGGTTGCTGAGAGGAGGAATAGAACCTTGCTAGACATGGTGAGATCCATGATGGCGCGAGCAAATCTACCCATCTCTTATTGGGGAGATGCTTTGCTGATCTGCGGCCTATATCCTCAATAGAGTTCCAACCAAATCGGTTCCTTCCACACCATATGAGTTGTGGACCGGAAGGAAGCCAGATTTGAGTTACTTGCGCGCATGGGGATGTGCAGCATATGTTCACTCTACTTCTCACCAATATGGAAAGCTTGGACCCCAGAGGAAGAAAGTGTATCTTTGTGAGATATTCTGAACCCTCAAAGGGCCATGTCTTCATTGGACTAGATGAGAATGAGAGGAGAACGGAACTTGAGTCTAGGGATGCAACATTCTTGGAGAATGATTTTCCATCTCTTTCAGGAGTTAACAAAGAATCATCGGAATTCTTTGAGATACAAGATAGTAGTCTTGTCGCTCCAGGGATTCGGATTCGGATAATGAACACTGGGGTTCATCCGGAAGATCCTAGTGGGAGTGGGAGTGCAGATGTGATAGCTACCTTAGACGGTGAGCAATCTGACATGCACTTGCGCCGTAGTGGGCGCCGGCTAGTTCCTCGTCGACGTTTCGACATAGAGGATGAAGCCTACATGGTAACTCCTGAAGAGATCGACTGTGAGATGATTTCAGTCGATGAGCATGAACCAAAGAGCGTGAAGGAAGCTCTTACGGGGTCAAGCTCAAAGGAATGGTTAAAAGCAATAAAGGAAGAGTTGGAGTCGATGAAAGTTAATCATGTCTGGGACTTGGTTGACTTGCCGCCAGGCCGAAAGGCGATTGGGAACAAGTGGGTTCTCAAGATCAAAAGAAAGGCGGATGGATCTATTGAGAGATTCAAGGCTCGTTTAGTGGCTAAGGGCTACACCCAACGAGAGGGAGTTGATTATGAGGAAACTTTTTCCCCTGTGGTTAGGTTTGCCTCAATTCGCCTCATACTAGCCATTGTTGCTCAGTTGGACTTGGAGCTTTATCAGATGGATATAAAAACTGCTTTTCTCAATGGAGAACTTGAGGAAGAGATCTATATGGATCAACCTCAAGGCTTTGAAGCACATGGATTTGAGCGCAAAGTATGCAAGCTTAAGAAGTCCATATATGGCTTAAAGCAAGCATCTAGACAGTGGAATGTGCGCTTCCACCAAGCTATGATGGAAAATGGTTTTTCCATGCTTGAGGAAGACCACCGTGTTTACACCAAGAGATCTCGATAATAATTATGTTATTCGACACCGCACGTAGATGACATACTTATGGCTAGCAATAGCAAGGAGCTATTGGAAACCATTCAGAAATGGTTGTCCTCCGTATTTGATATGAAGGACATGGGTGAAGCAAGCTATGTGCTTGGTGTCAAGATTGTCAGAAATAGGCAAAAGAGATTACTGGGTTTATCTCAAGAGACCTATATTGACAATGTCTTGACGAGATACCAAATGCACAACTGCAAACCAATTGATACTCCAGTGGAGAAGGGTTTGCATTTGAGCCTTGATATGGGTCCTAAGACTCAGAGGAGAAAACCAAGATGGAAAGAGTTCCATATTCCAGTGCAGTGGGTAGCCTTATGTACGCTATGATATGTACTAGGCCGGATATTTGTTATGCAGTGGGTTTGGTTAGTCGGTACCAATCAAACCCAGGCATAGAGCACTGGAAAGCAGTCAAGAGGATATTGAGATATCTCAGAGGAACGAGTAACTACATGTTGTGTTACCAAGGATTGGATTTGCGGTTAGTTGGCTATAGTGATGCCGACTGGGCTGGAGACATCGATGAGCGCAAATCAACCTCTGGATATGCTTTCTTGCTGAATGGCGGGGCCATTTCGTGGTGTAGCAAGAAGCAGGCTTGTATATCCCTCTCGACCATGGAAGCAGAGTATGTGGCATGCTCAGCTGCGGTTCAAGAGGCTGTTTGGTTAAGGAGATTCCTTCGACATACTGGGATTGTGATGACATCCAAAGAGGCTGCCCTTGTCTACTGTGATAGTACGGCAGCTCTTAGCTATGTCAAGGACCCCAAGTATCATGGGAAGACCAAACATATACAATTGAGATATCACTTTGTTAGAGACATTACATCAAGAAAGAAAGTTGTACTTAAGCACATATCTACTAGTTTGATGGTAGCTGACCCTCTTACCAAACCTATAGCCAAGGATGTTTTTATTTCTCATGTAAAATCCTTGGGCTTGCGTAGATTGTGACTTATTTTTTGTACTGAGACTTTCTTATTAATGAGTAATATGAGTTCATTCCAGCATTTATTCTTATTCACTTTCTGTGTGATTGTGTTTCTTCTAGCATAAAACAACATATGTCAATAGGCAAGAGAATGACTCACTCACACGAGCATTCGCCTCTGGCACCTTGGAGGCGAGCAGAGATGAGACGGATTATGAATGACTTTGTGTAGGTCAATTCATAATCATGATGTCGCCTTGATTTGGAATCAAGATGAGTTTCTCTATTGTGAAGAGAATCGACATGAATGTTCCCACTATTCATGTTGCCTATAGGAGCAGTGCGAGTACTTTATGTGGCGCTAGGGTGGCGACAATAAAGTAACTCGGGTTAGGCGCAAGGGGTTGCGACTGGACTAAGACCTGTATGGTGTTGAGAAGGACATACGTTCTATTGTATATAGAATGCTCCACCATAGCACATATATCATACTATGTGTGCTTAGCGATCATTGGAAATGAGAGGATGGATCCCTGCTCCTCTCATTGTGTGAGTCCTGGACCTTATGGTCCATTAGTGTTCTTAGTGACTTTCAACGACATCATGAAACGAAGGGTTGATGTGGCTACTTTGGGGTGTTACCTATGGTCATGATAGATTCGACCTAAAGGGGCACTACCGGGAAAGGAGTCAATCCTGAGTGTAGTGATGGTCTGGGGCGAAAGGAAAGGTTTGATTCAACTGCACCCTAAAAAGTGTTTCTTTGGCGCCAACCGTATGTGTTACAAGTAGTGAACATTTTAAGGACAAGAAGGTGATCTCTCGGAGGGATCGAGATACCTTTAGTCTGGTGAGTTTGAATAAACCTAGGACACTGTGTTATACTAATGCTTATTTGATTTGTTTCTATGAGTGATGTGCCATTCTGGCCTTCTGGGAAGGTTTCTAGTTTGGGGCTCACGCGTGCAGGTATATCATCTGTCGCACAACCCATTTTGCCGGTATGACTTGTGGATATTAGTGTCGGGACACGGGTGGTCTATGTATCTGGGATACATAGTGAAGAGATCAATATATATGTATATCTGGGATATGCATGTGTGTCTGGGACACAAGAGGTCTATGTATCTGGGATACATAGCAGAGAGATTGAATGTGTATATCTGGGATATACAAGTGTGTCTGGGACACATTGAAAGATTA
Source organism: Hakea prostrata (assembly GCF_041222555.1). NCBI lineage: Eukaryota > Viridiplantae > Streptophyta > Magnoliopsida > Proteales > Proteaceae > Hakea > Hakea prostrata. Next base: position 18,357,256 of record NC_142607.1, on the reverse strand, counting down.
ACACTTGCCCTTGTGCAAGTGGGAGCTGTTGGAATTTATTAATTTGATTAATAAATTAAATGCCCAAGGGCAATATTGGAAACTCACTATTAGGGCGGTTACAAAATAGGTTATAAATTTTAGTAACCACCGCATTAGTGAGTAAGTAACGGAGTAATTCATTCGCACGAGCGAATCTCTGAGAAACGGCGGCTCCATCTCTCTCTCCCTCTCTCTTAGAATCGCAGGCTTAGATTTTCTTCTTTGCTAGTATTTGATCTTCATTCCATTAATCCACGGCATTTGGGTTGTGGATATTATTCCCTTTCTCTGTGATTGAGGAATCTCGCCGGTAAACCTTTGGTGGTGGAACGAGAACGTGGATCTAAACTTCCGCTGTGAATACTTCAAGTAAGGGAAAGCGAATTCAGGTAAGGAATTTTTTCCCCATCAATTAATTGAATTGAATTACTTTTGATGTATTACCAACAATCTCTTTATATCATCACTGTGGTAGAAGCACATCTAGACTCTCATAATTCTATATGACATTATGGAACCTAAACAAATAAACAAATAGAGGTCAACGGTTAGATGTATCTTATTATTAATTTGGCATTAAAGATCATTTGCTTTCCTTCATTGTTTAAGTAACTAATCCCTAAACCAATAAAAAACCAATGATTTGATCTATAATACAAAATAAGTCTTCTCTTGAAAAAACATAATTTGTGTTAGATATTGAAATCTTAGAAAAGTACTATAGGATTGCCAGCTCCCATTACATAATAGTACAACAACTCATGCCTTTATACTTCTGCACCAAAGAGTCAAGGCCTACTAGTCACATCTAGTCCTTGTTAAGTCCATTAAAATCATTATTTGAGAATCAGTGGGACTCAAGTCATGGTCTTACACAGCAAAGAAATATCAACTAATAGCTCCAAAATTCAATAAATTAAAATTTTTTTTTCTTTTCCTTTTCAAAACAACCACCAAATCAATTTGAATCCTGGTTAATGACCTATTATGCTTGCACACCATAAGCTCCCTTCTCTTGACTCTCTTCATCATAAGATTTAAGAAAAATAATATTAATCATGTTTCATGTCACATTTATCTTACTATATCTCTAAATGTATTCCAATAATTAGGAAACAAAATTAATTTATTGCTTACTTTTTTTCCTTAGGTTGGGATATGGCTATGAGGCGAAGAAGAGAGACAGGGTTTGATTAATTAACCTTGTTGGTAAGGACAAACATCGTCTTCTAATGCAGGCTACGAGACCTGCTTAATTTTTGAGCCGAAAGACCCATGCCCTATAGATAATTTGGATTTGTCTCCACTTGCATGTATGTAAATGGTAAATTTGAAATCAAAGAGAGATACATTGGATGTTAGTGTATCACAAGCATACTCTTATTGTATAAGATGTTGAGCTGACCTCAAATTAATAGACCTAAGTTTTATGCTGAGTAGGTGGATTCATGGTCTCTTATTCACACATTGTGTAAGTAACCGATCCCTTGGACAATCAAAAACAATGATTTGATTTATAATATAATTCTTTTTCCTAAAAAAACTTAGTTTGAGTTAAAAAAGTGTAGAATTGCATACTACAACAACCCATCTCTATAAGCCACATCTGTCTTACACAGCAAACAAATATAAACTAATAGCTCCAACATCCAATAAATTATTTTTTTTTGACAATAAAATTCAATAAATCAATCACAATAAGATACTATAAAAACTAGGCAATCAAACGTTTTTTTTTCTTCCCCTAATAAACTAGCAAATCAATTCGAATCCTGGTTAATGACCTATCATGCTTGCACACCCTAAGCTCCCTTGTTTTCCTCCTCATCCAGCTCAAGTCTCTTCATCTAAAGATTAAGAAGAATAATATTGATCATGATTCATATTATTCTTATCTTACTATATCTCTAAATGGATTCCAATATTTCTAAATAAGAAACACAATTAATTTGTTGCTTACCTCATGTAACAATAATATATAAATGAGGGAAGGTAAGCTAGTGGGTGTATGGTATGTTAGTATTACATAAGATAATAATGTACGTGATTGATTTTTTCTCTCCTTTGGTTGAGAGTATGACTGTGAGCCGAAGAAGAGAGACAGGGTTTGATTAACTAATCCAGTTGGTATAGGTAAGAACAAATATCATCTTCTAATTGGGGGGGGGGGGGGTATGAGACCTGCTTTTGAGCTGTAAGATCCATGCCCTAAAGATAATCTAGATTTGTCTTCACTGGCACGTATATGAATGGTAAACTTGGACTTAGAGAGAAATACATGGAATATTAACATATGATACATCAAAAGCATACCGTTATTGAATAAGATGTTGAGCCAACCTCAAATTAATGGACCCAAGTTTTAAAATTAGATAGATTCATGCTCTTATTCAAACTAGGAAAAATAATGAAATATGACATAATAGGTAAGAGAGCAAAGGTAGGGAAGACAACCATTAGCATATAGCATTACCATTTATTAACACCCCACTTGCCTTTTCATAAGATATCATAGATTTTGTTATACATGATGTCCTTTTCCTTACAAAACAATATTAATAAAGGTCATATGCTTGTTATATGGGTTTGGTTTCTCTCTTTGGCATTTGCTCTATGTAAGAATCCTAGTCAATGCAATCTCATCTCAATGGACTTAGGTCAACTCATCTTATGTTTCTTGTAGAACTAGTTTTTTTTTTTAGGAGGGGGTGGTTAAGAAATTGAAATTTATTAAGATACGAAAGCCTCCCAAACAAGCATTCTAGAGGAAACAAAGTGCACATTGACAATAAAACTAGGTGTTGTAATCCACCAAGTGCAGCCAACCCAGTCTAGAGCTGCTTGCGGCTAGAAAATCTGATAGGAGATTGTCAAATCTTCTAATAAAACATAAAGAAACAGATACAAAGTGATTGCAATAACAACAAAATCTTGTCCACTAGGTTTGGCTAGTGCCAATCAAGCGAAGATGACGACTCCTATGAAGGGCTCAAATCAATGGAAGACAGTCATCAAAACCTGTAGACATTGAACACCAAGAGTTATCGTTAGGAGAATCAAGAGCCCGACGCCCCAAAAAAACACAACACAACAAGACAACACCACAAAAAAAAACAACCCAAACCCAAACCCACACCCAACACAACACCCCCTCACGGAGTGCCTAAGCTTTAACTACCTGTGCTGGTGAGGCCCTTATTGGTGAGTAATGAGCTGCGAAGGAAACCATATACACCCTTTTGCCCAAGTGATGATTTAGGGTTCCATGTGCCATTTGGAAAGAGCTTGAAGTGATCATGAAGGGTGGGGTGAACAACCATCAGTAGTGGCTAGAGGGGTTTTGCATGTATTGCAGACTTGGATATGGCTTGGAATTCTGACACATTTTTTGTAAATGCAACCAAGAATTGATTGGAGAGATGGGTCACAGTGATCAAATATTTTTAGATTTCAAGGCTTTTAGATTTGCCAAATTGTTTGGGACCATAAGATATCAACATCTGGGCTCAGTGATACACTTTGAATGCTGCAAACAATTAGCCAAATCTAGTCCTGGCAAATCGAGCATCTCTGATGTGCACCTTCGAGGGAATTCTAGTTTAAATTCTGGGTACGATGGGGTTTTAAACGGCACAGTACAACGGTATGGTTAAGCGGTTTTGATACCGTATTGACACCTTACTTGAGATGATAGAATTCCCTAGAGGCTGAGGTGCTTCCTTAGAGCCAAGCTCAAAATAGAATAATAAAGAAATTGGAAACTTAGACAGAAAGCTGTAGAGCAGCCGCCCACAGCAATCGATTTTGGTAACTAGATTACAGTTGGAGTTGGGTAAGGAAAACCTGAAATCCAGCTAATGCTTCTTGTACGGGAAACCTGTCTTTTTTACAACTTCCACAAATACCCTTCAGCTTGACCTGGTGGATCTACCAGAAAAAAGCTTGACCCGGTGTTTCAACCAGAAGAAACGCTTGACTCGGTCGATGAGTGAACGGTGAACGGTGAACGGTGAACCCTTCTCTCTCTCAATTTTGAACCGTTCCGTTATCCACTGCGGGTAAAATCCACGCTAACCTTATCTCTCCAAATGAAATTCCAAAATTGCCCTCATTCGATCTGACCGTTGCTTTTGGTGTTTCTCCTTACTCCATGGAGAAAAAAGAATATAAATGTTGTAAATGAGAGAAAGAGAAGGACACTTTTTACCTTAGTTTGAGCAGCGGAGTAGAAAGGGATTAAATTGGTATTTCGCCTGCGAAAGGATCTACGTACGTGGCAAACGGTACCTTTTATTTTCTTCAGCCGAAGAACTTAGTGGAAAGGCAGACCTGACCTTCTGAATCTGATGCTCTCTCTCTCTCTTCTTGTGGAGCTTCTTTAATGAGGAAACTCGCCATTACTTGATCTGCATTTAAGCGTGCACCTCGGCTTTTGCGTCTGCTTAAGCGATTCGATCGATTTTTTCTTCGATTTTCAACTGTAGGAACGACGAAGATGTTAGACGGATTGCTCGGCCGAAGCTTCACCTCGAAATGGTTAGTTCGAACTCGAGTTCAAACCAGCGCTTCTAGATCTATTTCTGTTCTTCCTTTGCTAATTTCTTTCCTTTTTTTTCTCTGTAGTAAATCGACGATCAAGCTTGTAATTTCGCGAATAGATATAATTCGGCGGAAGAGGAACTCAATGCAGAAGTTTCTTAAGAAAGATATTGCAGATCTGCTTGCGAATGGCCTCGAAATTAATGCCTATGGCAGAGTAACCTCCAATCTTTCTTTCTTACATTTTTGAAAAATTTTGTTTTCTGTATATTTTTCCTTTTCCTTCCCCGAACTTGTATGCGTGGATGCTCTTTAGCTTATAAGAGAATCAATAGCAGTCAAAGATTTTTGTATATTTTTCCCCTTTTTTTTTTTTGGTAAATTGATGCTTATTAGCTAATGAGGGAATAATTTGAATTCGGAATGCATAAATTATGCATGTCAGAGAAACAGAGTATCAGTCTGTGCTAATGTTTGTTTGTTCTTGGTCCCGACATTATTTAAGTTCCTAGCTTCTACTTTTTTTTTTGTTTTTTTGTTTCAAGTTTCTTCTCTTTGAGGCTTTAGATTGAATCGTGAGAAGAAAGGACGTACTGACATGTTGTCTTGTCTCCCTCTCGGAGAAATTACCCTTCATGTTTCGTTGCTGTTCTATATTTAAAAAGAGAAGAAATTGTATATGAATCCTCTTAAAATGCAGTGTTTAGTGTAAGTAGATGGTCCTTCAATTTTCGGACCATATCTTCTTCCTTGGGATCTAGATACACATAAACTTCTTGGTTTTTGTTCATATGCCAGCGCGTGGAGATATTTGGTGTAGCTTGATAGTTCATTTTGTTCACGAAATTCTCACTTTTTCTGAATTTCCATGGGGTCCGGTAGGCAGCTTTGGTTCTTGAATGTTTAGCCTCTTCTTTTCAACTGGTCTTCTGCATGTGTTGCATAGCTTAAATCCTCAAGGTGTTCTGTTGGGAATTAGAAAGAGTAGTTCCTGTATGTGGTCCAAATGCAATGGTGATTGGTGTTTGAAGCTGTAAGACAAAGTGAATATATATTTCTTTTGTAGCAATAAGCCTCTACAAGTTATGCTTGTCCAATAAATGTTTTCATGCATCAGTGAACCTCAAGAGTTAATTTGTTCAGAGCTAATTTGCCAAATCTTTTCCCTTGCTATGTACCTATGTGTTGATTCTCTGGATCCTTGCTTGTTCGTTGACTAGTTGTGAGTGTTGATGTACAATCACTATTTATTATTGGACAATAAGACTTCTGTCACAAATGAACCTGTGGGATAGTGGTGTGATGTATTATCTAAGAACAATGCAGGCTTTAGGGGTTTAAAACTTAGTTTATGAATATGTGTTGACAGTATGTTGCAGTTGTTGAAGTTAATCTTATTGAATTTTTCCAAATCATTGTTCAGCTTATTAACTGCTTTGGACTGATGATTGCCAAGTGCCAACTATTCGATGATATCAAACTAAAATAGGTTCTCCACCCCCCACCCCCCCAACCTTTTTTTTCTTCTTTCTTTTTCTGTGGGGTTAGGTTGTTTTTCCTCATGTTTGAGAGACTGGGTGGCTGGGTTTGACCTGTTTAATTGGGCAGCTTTGTACTATGTTCAGTTGGTACGTATATAAGGATAAATTTGTTGTGTTAGGGACTTTTTGATGTTAAAATATATGTACCAACCTGAACTGAATAATTTTGTTTTTATAATATGTTCCACTCAACATAACTAATTCATATGTAATCTTTTCCTGTGTAAATGTTCATATGTGAGTTGGTGGCAAATTTGGGATTATCAGTATCTTTACGAGGTTAGATATCAGCTCCGTTGTGGGCCCCTAGCTCCAAGTGGTTCTTCAAATACCAAGTTCTGAAGCTAAATCTGCTGAATTTTGAAACTTAAAAGCATGCTTGTGTCATTGACTTCAATGTACCCTCCTCAAAGTTAGTTATAGGAGGCAGTGTGCTTCCCTTACATGTTTTTATTCATCTTCTTCATGCTTATCGTGAGGAATTAATGTTCCATTAATTAGCTGTTTTCTTACTTGTGAATTTTTCCATCTCAGTAGTTCTTTCCAGTTTTCAGCTCATTTAGTAATTGGGCAGTTGATATTAGAGTTGATGATGGGAACGAAATACTTTTCCTTCCTACTTAGGTCCATATTACTTACTGAAGATTTGGTTGTTGAGTACATCATGATAAGCTTCATCTGGCTCAACACAGCGTGCTTTCTCAGCCTCCACTTCTGGTAGGGTGGACGTAAGGTCCACTATATGGAATTGTCTTCATTTATTGTCAGCATCCAATTCCTATGTGGTGCATCTATTTGTTTCTGATGATTAATATGGAATCATTGTGGGCCAGTGGTTGGTCCCTCCAGTTCTGAGTTAATAGATATGGATATGATGGGATGGTTAAACATGTTTATTTTCTCCAATGACATGTATCTATTATATGAAGTCAACTTTATTTTTTTCTTTACTTAGCCTCTCCTAAGTACTTGATCTTTTTCCTTCTTGAAAATGTACCTTCTATCTCTGATGTTTAACTGATCAATTTATTTTCATTTTGCTGGATTGTGAAACAGGCTGAAGGACTTCTTGTTGAACTGAACCTTTCATCCTGCTATGATTTAGTGGAGCAGTTTTGTCGTTATATTTTGAAGCAGATTCCGGTCATGCAAAAACAAAGGTATATCCGTTGGACCTTCCTGGGTAATTTAGCTATTCAGTGCAGTACTCTCTGGAATTATTTGTTGGTCAACTTTCCGGCTTAATTATTGATATTGGAGCATCTAGGATCCTGGGGCCATAGGGCCTCTTGATTGTCTTTTGGACCCTATTCATCACAGAGGTCACCTGTAATCAGGATCTCTTGATTTATTCTTTTATGATTTTCAGTACTTTTGTCACTTGCTGGTTTTAATTTACTTCATGTCCCATTGAGTTCTGATTTTTTTTTTAAAAATGGTTCAGTAATTCAATCAAAGCCGACTTCTGGCTAGTGCAACCTTATACCTATCTCTTCTAAACGAGGCATTGATTCCAAAATTTGCATCCCTGAACCAGTTTTTCTGGTCCTAATATCCTTATGGTTGCATGTCTAAGATCCTTAGTGGCTACGAGGAAAGAAATCACTTATTTTTTTGTTATCATATTGTGTATAATGTTGCTTTATTATCCTACATAATGATCTACTCTTTTGCATAACATGTGTGAAGATATGTGCCACTCATCCATCTTTTTCAAAATGACGGCATGCTTGGTTTAGTATGCCCCTAATCATACATCTGCTATATGCTGGAGCTATGAAACAAGAATAGAATAAGTGACTTTACATAGTCGTGCTGGCACAAAAATGATATTTCTCTTGGTAAAGTCGTTCTGTGGAGGTGGTCAACAGTTTGTATGATTTAAATCTTAAATTTTAAAATTGTGATATAAATAACACTCATGCCCCTGTATTTGTTCAAAATTTGGGACTGACTGGTTCATGTGTGAGACATTGATATAGTTGGAAGCATATCTAGTTGAAAGTGCTGTGAGCAGAATTTATTTTATATTCGTTTAGTTCATGCCCCATTGTTATCTTTACAGGGAATGCCCTGAAGAGTGCAGGGAAGCCATTGCATCTGTAATGTTTGCTGCTGCAAGATTTCCTAATTGCCCTGAATTAATTGAGCTTCGAGAATTATTTTCTGAGCGATATGGAAAATCCTTGGAATCTTTTGTGAATCAAGAGGTACCAAGTCATATTTAGTCTCAAATTCTCAATAGATCCTGCTTTTTTCATGAAAACTCCTCCATTCATAGGCTAAAAGGCCAAATTGTATTATGGTAGTTTGCCGAGAAAATGGCTGCAAAACCACCTACAAAGGAAAAGAAACTTCAGCTGATGCAAGACATTGCAAAAGACAACTCTATAAAGTGGGATTCCAAGGCTTACGAACAAAAGACGTCTAAACCTCCCGCCCCCAAACAGGTAACCTTTCATGCTTATATTTATTTGGGTTTAATATGTAAAACTCTCTCTAAAATGAGATGAAAACACATTAGATAAATAATGAAGGAGTTTGGATGCCCATCTGAAAAGGCAATGCTACATGTCATTTATACATTTCCTGTACCCATTTCCTTCACCTTTTTGAGGCTGGGTAATGGAAGGAAGAATTACTCTTCAAAAATGTGGCATACTTCCATATGTCATTTCAGGGACTTCATGCTAAATTCTGTTGCCACCTTTACAAACCTTTGTAGGACCAATCCAAGAAGCAGGGATCTTTTCATGGTGGTAATGATGGAAACAGGTTACACAAGGAGGATACCGTCCCAGAAGAAAAAACCCACCATCTTTCATCACAAGGAAGGAGGGAACTCAACTATGATGGGTACAAATCTCATAGCCAAATGGAAGATACTGTTCCAAAGAAAGATAACCAAACCATTTTTTCCAATGGAAGACAAGAACTCAGTGATGATTCATCACGAGGAAGGAGGGAACTCACCCATGATGTGTACAAATCTCATAGCCAAAGTGAAGATAATGTTCGAAAGAAAGATAACCAAGCCGTCTTATCCAATGGAAAACTGGAATTTAGTGATGATTCATCACGAGGAAGAAGGGAATTCATCCATGATGGGTACAGATTGCATAGCCACAGGGAAGATACTGTTCCAAAGAAGGATAACCAAGCCATCATATCCAATGGAAGACGGGAATTCTGTAATGATTTGCTACAAGGAAGAAGGGAACTCACCTATGATGAGTACAAATCACATAGTCACAGGACAGACACTGTTCCAAAGAAAGATAACCAAGGCATCTTACCCAGTGGAAGACGGGAATTGAGTGATGATGGGTGCAAACCTCACAATGGCAGAGGAGAGGCTGCTCTCAGAAGAGATCACCAGGATATTCCAACTCGAGAAAGACGAGAGCCGACTGACAATGGATATAGATTGCAGGAAGAAAGAGAAGATTCTATCTCAAAAAGGGTCAGCTATGATGTTTCGTCTCGTGGATGTCAGGAAATCACTGGTGACAAAAACTACCCATACAGCAACAGGGATGGGGATTATCTGTTGAGGAGAGAGCAACAGGATCGTTCATCTCATAGAAGACGGGAAGTTAGTGATGTGGGTTATAAACCAAAACGTGACAACATACATAGTTTGGCTAACAGGGAATGGGAGCACAGTAAAGATGCACGAAAACAATGTGATGGTGGAGAAGACACTTCCCTTGAAGGTTGCAATGGGGGTACCTCTACTCATGGCAGAGGGCTTGTTACTCCCAGTGTTCCAAGAAGACAGCAGGTTAAGATGGATGATATCAACGATCCCATTGCTATTGCTGGTGATAAGCAGTATGCTACAAAGAACAATTCATATTCAAGAAACAAATTTACTGAGGAAAACACAGAAAGCTCGAAGCCTTTCTGTAATAATGTTGTTCCTCCTCCTTATATCAAGCCAAGAGACACGAGGTATGGAGCCAATTCAGAAGCTCAACGGATCAGCTCTGACAATAATGAATTCTCTAGTGATCCTCGCTCAAGCAACAGAGATGTTGTGAGAAAGAAATCAGAGAGGGCAGAGAAAAGATTTGACCAATTTGACTACACTGCGAGGGTGAATGATTATGGGGATGAGAAAGATCGTCGTTGGAACGATTTGGTTGATGATGCAATGCCAGTGCCAAAGCCAAAGCCCAAATCAGTTAGAAGGAGACATCTAAAACCACCACCAGGTCATGATTTTGACCCTGAATGTGAAGAAGATGCAAAGAGAAATCCAAGTGTGAGCAAAGAAGGTGGAAGGAGGGGTCTCCAAACCTTATTTGATGGTGACTATGATTCAAAGTATGAAGAGGAAAAGATAGACAAACTTTTGCTACATTACAGTAAAAAGCCATCAACCTATGAACCTGGCAGGATTAGCAAGGGATCAAGAGCTCCTCATCCACATGACACTGCAGCTGATGCTAGCCAACGTCGACATCACAGAAGCAGAGATGAAGCACACATGGGTCATGCTCCTGCACGAGCTATTTCTCTTCCCCCAGAACCAACAGCCCCTGAGTTGCCCAGGGCCCCTGCTCGTGCCAGTTCCTTTCAGCCTGATGGACAAGCTGGTCATGTCCATCCTAAGCTGCCAGACTGCGATAATTTGGCAGCTCGTGTTGCGGCCCTTAGAGGGATGTAGAGGGTTCATGCTACTGTTATGAATTGGGATTAGTGTGCTGAAGATTTTCTATTTCATTGATGCCTTCTTGTAATTACACTTTTGGGGGGGGGGGGGGGTAAAAATCTGATTTGTGTCTCAGTATTTTTTTATATTTTTTTATGGGTAAAGCGAAAATTACGTACAGCACTCTTGGAATACAACAGGAACTTATAGTTGCTGTTGTACCTCTGATACAATCTCGTATCTGAAGCTTGGAGAAGAAGAAGAAGAAGAGTTAGGGAGGGTTGAGAACAGAATTTTGAAGACGGGGGTTTGGGGAGAAGAAGAAGCCAAAAGAGAGGGAGAGAGTTAAAGAGGTTGAGAAATAATTCTTCATTCCTTCAAACTGCCTTAGCTCATTACATTTATACGTCTTCCTCTTAAAGCCATTCTACCCCTACTGTTCCTAAACTATGAATCCCTTACAATTTACCCACCTATGACCCAAACCCTGGTCATAGAACAGACTCATAACAACCTCCCACAGAAAACACCAGAGAAAACACGACTCAATTCAAGACTACATAGCAGAGCAGGCCAAGGTGCATTAGAAAACAAAACATTTACTAGTCTCTGAGTCTCTGGGCTTAAGTCCAGCAAAACCGTTACTAGTAGTAAGGCCGGCCTCATGGATCAGCTTTGGAAACCCCATGAAAAACCCCATTCGCTACTATTGCTTCTTGTAAAGTTTCGAACTCTTCCTTGGCCACCTGTACATGTACACAACGTCCATGTTGGATTAAAAAAAACCCCCCCCCCCCCCCCCCGGGGGCCCCCCCCCCCCCGTAAAGTGGTTAGAAGGTCCAACCTGTAACTCTGGCGTCAACTGAGATTGCTCAGGAGTTACAGCAGTAGGACTGGCATCTCACCCACCCAAAAAGATATATTCAGGGATGGCCATTAATTGCCACTATCAAAAAGGTTCTGGCTTGAGGATGTAATCATGGTGTGACCAAGAAATAGGTGTTTTCGTTGGCCCGATATTCTCTCACTTTTTCAAAAAGTCAGTCTCTCTCTGAACGAACATCTTTATAAATAAACTCTGCGGATCATAACCTAAGTAAGAGCCTCACGATTTCAACGATGGCTTCCTCAATCGCTCGCAGATTCACTTCTAAGCTTCTCAAACCCTGTCAATCGTCTTTCATTTCTTCTTTCCCCGCTTATTTCATCTCCCATGGCCCTAAGACCTGCACTTCTGGTCAATCCCGATTGATGAGTGTTCGCTTTTAGATTCCACTCCCACCTGATTAGAGAAACCCATAAACCATGATCTCAATTTCTTCAGATTTTACTCAAGTTCTGCATCTAAGTTCAACCCATCTCTCATTTGCAGGAAATCCTCACAAGCCCTAATACTAAATTGTTATTATAGGAGAAACCCATAAATCCTGGGCTCAGACTTTTTGTTGGAAATAAGACGTGGGCAGCAAGTATAAGACTATAGAATTCATGAAATAGAACTTACCTGGTTTGGTGAAACAGTCTTTTGTAGAAGTTGAATAAGAAATTGATAACACCACTATGCTATATATGTTGCAGAAAGATAATAAGAGCAACAAGAATTTGAACAGGATGAGTTGGAGCACATAGAATAATATTTTTCCTTAATGTATTTGAACGAACGCCTCCTATAATGCAGATTGAGTTTGACATTGGCATCCTCACCTTCAAGATACAATAACTCCTTAGTCCCAATAGTATGCACTCCAAAGAAATCTACTTGCAAAGAACGTCTGAAGATAGTACTCACAAACCCATCGACAAAACACACACTTCAACATAAAACAAGAGACTAATATTGATTCTTAAAATTGTTAGTCATAGGGATCAACTCCTCTCTTTATATAGAAGAGGAAGATTTACCGACAAAGGGTTATCTCTTTCATTCCCCAAGCATATTCCTCTCCAGACCTTTGTCTTTGGATGCTTTTAGTCTTGTTGAAAAAAAAAAAAAAAATGTTACGCCAAGGGGTTTTCCAAGACCCAAGGCCAGATTTCCCTTAAGTCTTGTTTGTTAGCCATTCAAACAAGGCTTTCCATAGAATACCAATTGGCTATTTAGGTATCTAATAGGGAATAACATCACCTCTAACATTTCATCATAAACAAATAACATATTTTGAATCTCATGATATAAAATAATTTTAAAATTCCAACATTTTTCTCTACCCCTTCCGATGATACGAACTCAAAGAAAACCGAGTACCCAAGTCAGAATTCTGATTTCAAGCACCAAGAAATCGAAGGCCCTATGGTAAATTGGTGGGTTTGATTTTGTAATTAAATTAGTAAACTTTAAACCCTTAGAATGTGACAAATGAACATTAATATTTACAAAGTAAACCCCAACATTTGATTCTCAACCTTTTGATATTCTTTTGATTATGTGGCATGATCATTGCCGTTGGTAGCTAGTAGCAGCTGCTACAAATAAAAATCCAACAAACAATCAGCTACATCAAACAAAAGCTTCCAAAAAATGCAAGGGGGAGAGGAAAGAAAAGGAGGAAGGTGGAAGCACTTCCTTTGCTGTTTGAGTTGCCAAACAATCTACCACAGAATTGCCTCCCGGAAGAGAGTGAGACCAAGAGATTGAAGAGAAGCTTAATGCTGTTGAATGAATGTCTTCAATTAGAGTCCAAATTTTCCATGGAGAAAGATTTGAAGATGTACTTTGAATCAAATACTTCAACCTTTTTAACAAAAGAGCAAATAACATGGACACCCCAAAATGGAGGCTTTAATACTGACACCCTACTTTTATGTTTGAAAAACACACGTCCTATTCCATTAGAATAGTTAGTTGTACAATCATAAAGACCATTATACCCTTATGTATAATAGAGTGAAAAGACTTCATCTACCCTTCTCTATTAGGCTTAGACTTATTCTCCATTATGCCCTAAGCTACATTAAAGAACTTCCCTCTTGTTCCTTTGGTATATTAACCTAATGCTTCATGCTACAGTCTCTCTCTCTCAAACTAATGTGAAATCAATCATAGTTGAAGAGAACAGAAGTGCCATTTTCACCCCAACAGCTTTATTTTTCAATTTTTTTCCCTTTCAAATCTTTAATGCTGAGAGCGAAGATCAAAGACTTGAAAATAGAGGAGATTGGTCTTGTAGAATAAAAAGAGAAAATGTTTCACAAATGCGAACGGTCATTTGATAGTTCGACACTTTGTATTTCGTCCACTTAGTTATCTTGTGTCGACCATTTGGATTTGTAAATATGATTGGCGATATTTTTTTAGCTTTGTTCCTATGCTTTGAGTGTTGAGTACTTCTCAGATCCAATTGTAGGTGCTCAAAAAAATTAGTTGTAGAAAATTTGTAACTCTAGGACCAAGTGAGTTTTTCTTCTTCTTCTTCCATGATTCTTTGTTTCAAGCTTTCACTTCTATTTGTAGACTAGTTTTGTTTTGCTATTCCTCAAATTTTGGCTTGGATATCTAGCTTTCATTGAATATAAAAAATCTTTAATGTTGGTTTGAAGTGTTTGTTTCTAATGGAAATACTGTGTGAAGGGTATTTGATGAAGACTAGTGAAGGGTAGGGTGAATACGATTATGTTGGCCCCCCCCCGGATTTCGATAAGGGTATTTTTGGGAATTTCTGGGGGCCCCTGTCCCCACCCGCCGGGAAGGGAAGGGAGCCGCAGGCGGTGGGGACCGGTCGTGGGATCCATTCTAGCGCGCTAGGATCGGTATGCAATAGTTGCTTTGTGGCAGGCAAGGTCAACTTCATAGTATAGCAAAAGCAAATAACTAGTTCAAATAAACAATGCTCTAACGGTCTTCAATAATAGATTGGACCAATGTGTCCAATGAAAATGCAACTTTTGGATACCTATGTTTTTCAAATATAAAGTGAGTGTCATTGCTTTAAGGCCTCCATTTTGGGGGTGATAGAGCAATTTGCTCTTAACATAATCATTTCTAGCCTTCCATATAATAAAAGGACACAAAAATGACTGGAAAAAACAAACTCATCAAAAGCCTTTTTCCACCTCAATTAAATACATCAAGAAATGCAAATGTTTGAGAAGGAGTTAGTCTTGCAAAATTCTCTTCTGAAACCTTGCAAAATTAGAGAATTATGCTTTCTTCATACTTTTTCATCATCCATATCCTTTCCATCAAGTCTCTTGGTACATAGTATTACGGCTGAATCATAGCACAATAACAGTCTATAGCTTACAGACAAAGGATTTGGATAAATACCTCTTCCTCAATCAATTCCGATTCCTCCATGAGAATGTGTTTCCTCCTTTGAGAGTGTTAATTCCAGATATCACAGGACCTATAATTCCCCTCCACCCACTATGAATCTCTTTTTTATCCCATCCATCTCTTTGCAACCTACAAGAAAATCCCTAATTCTTTCCTAAAACCTTCATTCATCCCATCCACCTTCCTTTTTGACCCTACAAGCAGCTTTGTAGAAGACCCAATTACCTATACAAATGGCTTGCTCATCTTGCCATGCTCACCCCATACGACCGATTGCCAAAATCATTATAGTATATGAGTATGAGCGGGAGAACCCCATAACCTTCACCCCGGAGAATATTCTGGTTGGATGGGTAATGGAAGGAAAAAGATATTAAGTCCACGTTTTACAGACATACTCATAAAATGATGGAATCCCATAGCGAAGGTAGAGGTCATCCCTCAAGCTAAACACACCTATCTCTTCTACTTTCACCATCCTCTGGGCTACGAGGACGTTATGGAAGCGCCCATGGACTATCGCCAACAATCTATTGATCTTAGAAAATGGAATTCATAAGGAGAATGGAGTTTTGATACAATACATATATGGATTTAGCTACATGAGCTTCTCTAAGATATGGCTTCATTATAGAGGGCAATGCAGATTGCAAGTATGATTGGGCAACCATAGAAAACAATGTTAATTAGTGGCGTGGTGTTTGGTGAACATATTCGCTACATGCGTGTATGCATCTCCATGAATATCTAGCAAAAGCTCCAAACTCACATCAATGTTCAACGTAAGAATGACAAAATCTCTGTGGTGAAAATTAGGTGTGAACGTTTGCCTATTTACTATATTTTTGTGGAGCGATTGGCCATGAAAATAATAGGTGTGAACAACTATTTGAGGATGAAGAAAACCATAGAATCTCCCATGGTTGTGACCAATTTGGTGTGTGTGAAGAATTCCCTACAACTCGATTCGGAGCAGAAATCATAGGCAACCCTCCTCCAACTCGTTTGGTGGAAGCTGCTCAGGTTCTCCTTCAGACTACCGGAGTTGGAGAAGATGATGGAAAAAGACAAGGTCTGGTCCTATCTGCCACGAGTACACCACGACAAGTACCTATGCCTGGCAACCCTACTCCATCACCAGGCCCTCAGTGTATGGATCATACTTTAACCCAACAATATGTCCTGTCATTCCTGAATCAAATCAATCTCTCACTCCCATATCCGACAATCGTATCATCACCCCCACCTCTATTCAACCAACACCTATCATCCCAAACCTTCTTCCTTATCCTATCAACCCTCAATTCCCATACTACCCACCTTTTGTCCCTACTTTTTGGCCACGACACCTACTTCACACCCTCATCACATGTAAAACCCTAATCCATAGTTTCCCTTTCCATTACACTCCATATCCCAACACCATACTCCATCTTTTCCTAACGGCCAACAAGGATTACCTTTTACTAAACTACCTTTTCCACCTCCAACCTCAATATACAGACTAGAGGTTAATAATAACTTGCTACAGATTCTTCCCCAACTATCAGGAGTTAGTTTAACCCACTAACACTTTTCCACACCAACATTTGGTTAAGGAGAACCCACCTAACTTGGTTGCATTCAAACCTAATCCTGGGGGACCTTTCAATTGTAAAAGGGCTAAGCTTAAAAGGCTGAGAGCCCTCTTACTAGAACCCACTCAACTAGAACCGATGGTGGCCCAACCTGCATCTATTTGGACTGAAGCCTCTACAACCAATAGTGATGACCAACCCATGCCTTCCCCCTCCTCCCCAATGGAGTATGACTCAAACCTGTCTTTTTTAATGTAAAGGCTCATGGCACACAAACTGTTGCAGTTCCACGGGCTGCAATTAAAATAGAAAGTTGGAATACATGAAGGGGGGGGGGGGGAGCACTTCTAGTGATGGGATATTTAAACAAGTTGGTGAAGAAGAGTCAGCCATACATACTGTTTTTCATAGAAACCAGAAATTCTAAGAAGAGAATGAAGAAGATAGGAAAGAGTATTAGAATGGAAAATTCATTTCATGTCTCTTCAATTGGTCTTGCAGGGGGACTTTCAATCTTCTAAAAACAACATGTTACCATAGAGGTTATTTCAATAGACCTAAGAATCATCGATTCTAGAATCTCATTAGTATCTGACCCATTCTTCTACACCACCTTTGTATATGGAGATCGTGTGAAATTACAAAGGCAAGTAATATGGTAGGGGTGTCAATTACAACCTGGACTGTTAAAACTGGATCGAACCACCCCGTTATAGCCCGAACTGAACCTTAACGGGCTGTGTTTGGGCTAAGAAGCCCTAGCTCAAATGGTTTCCAACTGGTTCGGGCCAACCCGTGTGCGGCCCTCTAGCCCTTGGCCTGTTAGTATAGATTAAGTTAAAGAAACCCCAGCCAGTAGCCCCTAATAACCTAATTTCATTGTTTTAGTGTTTGTGTTTTAGTTCAGGGCTTATCACTTCCTCTATTTCATGAAATCAAGGGCAACTCCAGCAAGCAAGCAGCGGTGATGATGATCTTACAAAGCTTAGTGATTGAAAACAGAGCATAAAAGGAAGGGAAAGAGAAAAACAAAAAGAGAGAATCACTGTACCAACTAGAAAAGCTCTTTGTTTTCACATTGATTGATCCTTTTTGTGTCTATACTATTGTTGGGTCTTGTCTGCAATTTGCAACTTGCTTTTGAATCTTTTATCAGTGGGTAGTAGTAGGAGCCATTGATACTGAAATACTGGAGGAAGAAACAACGAACGATATAGGCAAAGCATATAATGAAATAGTAACAAATTTATGGACTTTTTCCTTATTTGCCTATCGAATCACTTTTGGTTTTGATCATGACCCTTGTTTGTTTGTGTTCTTGGTGGGACTTGGGAAGAGATGCTAGCCATTTAAAGTAGAAAAAAACCACTAGCAATCGAAATAGCTCCACCTTTTCATTTTCATTCCCCCCCCCCCTCTATGAGAGTTTTTATTGAGTTGAGATTCTATAGGTTTCATCTCCTCTTTTTTGGTTTATGGGGGTTATTGGTTAGTCGTGGAGCATTGCCAGAAGACACTTTGGAGGTTTTAGTGAGCAGAGATTCTATAGGTTTCATTTCTAGTTACTGGGTGTTATTGGGTTAATCGTGGAAGATTGCTAGAAGACAATTTTTCCATTACTAACTTCTCCAATACATGACGACTTTTCTGTAATTCCCAATGGTTGCAGGTGAGTTCAATACTTATTTCTTTCGTTTGGAAAAGATTACAAAAAAATATCTAATCTTTTCTTTGTTTTGAATCTTCAGTTTTATAGGGGAAAGATTGGTTCCAAGGAGAATCGGGTTAAAGGAAGTGATGCTTAGGAAGAGATCAAGATCAGTGATACCAAAGCAGTCTCTCTTGATCGAGTCCAAACCATTAGTCAACCCAAACCCAAACTACACCATATTGAAACCGGCTCAAAATTGTTATTTTCCTAATGTGTTGTATTTGGGTTGGGTGTTTCTTAGTCCAAAACCATTAAGCCCAACCTGAAACTGATCCAAACCGCACCATCACATCCCTATAGTATGGGATAGAATTGAAGACATTGGAAGAGATCAAGTGAGGGAATGGCTCTACATTAGTGATTTCAATGCCCACTTGGGATGGAACGAAAAATGTGGAGGCAAACAAGGGTTATCCTTGGATGAATTGAATTTTAGAAGCATGATGAATAGTGGCTTGCTGGACTTGGGTTTTAAGGGTTCTCCTTAGACATGGACTAACAAGAGGAAAGAGAGAGATACAATCAGGGTTAGGTTCGATCGAGCAATGTGTAATGCAAGATGGAGAACAACATTTCCATAAGCAACTAGGTGTGAGGAACTTACCAAAGAAGTATGGAGTAAGATAGGAGAAGGGTCGACAACAGATCAGCTTAATCATAACATGAAGGAATCACATGTCTGATTTACATAATGGAACAAGAATGTTTTTGGTAAAATTTAGACGAAAATACAACAACTGGTTGGGGGAGTTGGAGGCTTTACAACCTAAAGGTTTTGTTGGGAAATGTCATGTGAGCATTGCCTCATCAGCCTCCATTAGTTTTGATGATAACAAACACAAATTACTAATGTCTACATTAAACTGTGATTGTCCAACGCATTACTAAAGCAAGTGGACCAAATCCAACTCATTGGACCAAACTCCCCGGATGCTCAAGCCCAAGTCAGGATCAAGTAAACTTTGACAAGGAACCAAGGTTAAGATGAATGTCAAGATCAAAGCACAAGACGATGTGAAAATCAAGTCAAATTCAAGACTTAGATAAATTAGGGACTAGGACACCTCCACATGCACTTATATGTACTCGCATTAAATTATATGCATATCATGACCTAGGACATATTAGGAGAGTGTATGAGGCTTAGGGTTGGCTAGAATTACCAAAAAACCCAATCAAGTCCCCTGTTTTGCACTTCGTGCTGTAGACGGATGTTCGTTTGAGCCAGACGGTTGTCCGTATGGTCACAGAGAGCTAGATTGAAATCCGTCTGGCTACAACAAGCCAGACAGATGTCCGTCTAGTCCTGACTTAAGCCCAACGGTTAATTTTGAGATATATCTCTGCTTGATCCAGACGGATGTCTGTCTAGATTGAAATTTCAGAAAAATTTCTATCCGTTGGGAGGTTGGGCCAAGCAATTAAATGCTATCTTTATAAGCCCAACCAACCCCTTTTGAGAGTCTCTACCTTGCCTATTGAATATTTAGTATCTCACAATTCTCAAAGCTCTCAAATTGGTGAACAAGCCTTGATCATTTGCCTTCCAACTTCACTCAACTTCGAAGGACATTCCAAAGTTGTCAAACAAGCTCATTGGAGTAAAGCTTGAAATGATTGAAGGTTATTGGCACTCCACTAGTGGTGCATCTCTTCCATTGAGCATTCATTTCGTTGCATCACACTCACACACAGGGGGGGGGGGCCCACCCCCTGGGTGGGAAAAATTTCCAATTAACCCACCTGTTTTGTTGGTCCCTTCCTGGCGTGGTTGGGTGGGGGGGGGGGTGGGGGCTGCCCCCCCTCTTTACGCACATTGTATGGGGGGGCCGGCGCCCCTCAGCAAAAAAAATAAAGGGGGGGCGCCCCCCGCCCCGTATAAAAAAAATTGGGTTGTTTCCCCCCCCTCTATTATAAAAAAAAAAAAAAACTAACCATACAGGGGGGGGGGGGGGGGGGGGCCGCCCGCCCCGCGCCACACCACCCCCGGTTAACCGCCCGACAACCCGCGGATGTGAACCGTCACAGGATCCATGGTTTTAGTCTATCAATAATAATAAATACAAATACAGATAATCAAGAGCAAGAAAAGTGCAATAATTAATAAAAAGGTTACAGGAGTCCAAATACTCCAATAAATATCCAAGAAATGATCAAAGGAAAGAATCAAGAATCAAATGTAATATCGAGTTCAGCGGAAGCAAAAAGAATAACTAAATAATCTTCATCTTCAGGAGGCTTCATGCTCTGCAAGTCCATGTACCACTGTCTGTGCCACATCAGCTTCAAACGAGAAGGCTCTTTTATACGAATCATTTCCAACTTCCGACGTTGTGCAACCATCTGTACAGTTTATATAATACATACAATGAAAGGAATGAGTTCCAACGAACTCAGTAAGGAACAAGCAATTCTCATATATATATGTCAATACAATCCACGAATGCACATATGAAATGATATGGATGATATGCAGAAATATGAATGCTACTAAGATCTAACTATGCAAGTCTCTATAAGCTGACATGCTTTAAGATATACACCAGCCCTCCTTTGGGTAAGTCTCATCACTCTGATCCGGCAAGGACTGGTTACCTCTGTAGGGATCCTGGGCAAAGGGGTAAGTCCACACCTGGCTCTCAAAACCGTGGCTGGGGGTTAAGTCAACACTCTCTCACCACGACCATTGGCAATGAGTACTGGCGCATGTCGGGGTTTCTAATCCAATGCAAGGTCATAATGGTAACATACTATATGAAGTCCAGATACTTCCCCTATGGCACCAACCAACTCGGTTCAGTATCCTTCGCAACCTAGGAGTGTGAATCCTCACGGACCGGGCTACCTCCGTTGGACTCCACTCCTTAACCCTATGGTCATCCACATATTATTGGGGCGGATGCTCTCATGACTCCTCGCGACACCCGGTCCGCTCCTTGGACGTCCATGAGCCCAACCCTAACATATGCAACCCTACCATTACATGACCAACAGTGGACCACTGAGTCTCCGCACGGACTGGTTACCGCTGTTGGATGAAACATAGTCACGTCACCATTGTCACGGGTCACCCGGCTTCAATTCCCCTGCCGAAAGGGTAATAGCATGTGGGGTACCTAGCCATGCAATTCTAGACTCCCTAAGTATGTCATCAAGTAATCATGATAGTGCTTGGAGACATCAGCAGGCATGTGTCCCATTCCACAAGCCTTCGATATCCCAAGCCAAGATATCCCAATGGAATACCCCTTCCATCACAATCACACTACAACACTCTTTATCATACCATGAACAGTTGTGCAATATCATGAAAGATGAAGTACATCAAGGAATACCACAAACAGCAAGTGTACAATAAGATTCACATACTTTATACAATTACAGCAAGTTACATGATCAAAGAATAGTAAATAGAACAACAGAATCATCATGTATATGTAATTGCATATAAATAAGAATGCATGTCCTTACCTGTAATTTAGTAAAACTCCTCTAACTTGAATTCCAGAAACTATTATAAGACTTCTACTTGAAACAGAGAACACCTATATAGAGGTTTACAAGAATATATAAGTCACATAAACCAAATTGAATCAAAACCGAAATCTATTTGGTCACTGTTTACCAGCCAGTCGCTTGTGCCGGTCGCTTAGGTTAAGCGACCGCCACTAGTGACCGCCCCAAAAACAGTGAGCTTCAATTCGAAACTCAGGCTTCTGATTACTCGATTTCAATCCGGTTTTCGAGTAATCTCATCCTAAGTCTCGAATTAAACACTCCCTAAGCCAAAAGGGTAAGAGAAAACAATCCCCTATCATCAGTGGATTATCCCTAACCCTCTCCTTTATTGGATTTTCCATCTCATAGAAGCAGGGTTCTGTTTATGGTTATTCCATCTCACGCAGATAAAAAAAAGGGTAAAGAATAACCAAGGGGTAATCACAGTGACGAGGAAAAAGGGTAAAATCAAACTAACGGAGATAAGAGAGTAGAGAACGAAGGGTTAGCTCAATACCTCACACCAGAAAGCCAGAGAAGAAGAGAACTGATCCTCCAAACCACTGTCAGTACTCCAGAGACTCTTTCGGATCTTCCCCGCAGCCGTCTTAACTCCCAAATAAGAAATAACGAATAAATTAATCGTTAATGAGACGGAGGTTGCCTTTTATAGAAGTCTCGGGGGCAAAATAATGGGGCAAAATCCCCGAAACAGACCGGGCGGTCGCTTGGGCCGGTCGCTTAGGTTAAGCGACCGCCACTAGTAACCGCCCCCATGAAATTTGCCATACAAGGGTGCTTTGCTCATGGGGTTGAAGACCAAGTACAACCAAACCCAAATGAAGACATGGGGGAGATCATAGTCCGAAAAATCAATCATAATAGGTTTGTAACAAAGAGGTTAGGGTTTCATCATAACATATGGCTCATGAAAAGGTTATGATCACGGAAAGAGAGGGAATGATTGTTATCAAGAAAATAACAAGAAATCATAGGAAATCTAGTTAGGTTAATAGAAACATTACCCATGAGGTTTCCCTCACATGGAAGGTTACAAGAGGTTTCAGAAAGATCATTCAAGGGTTAGGGTTAAGGTTTTAAGAATCTATTAGCTAGGGTTAAGATCATGATGATGATCATAGATCTCAAAGAATAGAATGAGATCATGGAATAGATGGTTGCAAGAATGCATCATCTTCTTCCTGATCTCAAACAAGAACAAGAACGAAGAAAGAATAATTAGAAATCCTAATTAGGTTAAACATGGATCATGAAGAAAATATAGTGATCAAGTTTAGGTTAACACAAATATCACCCAAGGGAAAGAGAAACAAAGAATCAAGATTCACCCATGGGAAAGAGAAACAAAGAATGCACAATCTGAAAAAGTGTTGGGAAGTTTCCAACAAATAAAAGAACAATAGGGTTTCATATATGGTTACCTCTCATAAGAGTTGGTTACCTCTCATGAGAGTTACCCATAATTAATTCTCACAAAAACAACCCAAGATAGATAAAGGAATATCTCATTAGTATTTCAAAATAAAGAATGGAATTAGGAAGGGTCTACTAATGAGAGAAAACAAGGTTCTCAATTAAAGTGAAGGGAAACAAATTCAAATCATACAATTAGGGATTTACTAACAAGAATCCGTGTATCCCACTAAAAGACTAAGGAGAATAAAGATTCACCCTTAGGGCAAGGAATTTACAATCAAGAAAGGTTTTGGGGAGGGTCCAATGAATTAATAGAAAATAAAAGGGTTGCCAATTGTTCCAAAGAAAAACAAGGATCAACTCCTCAATCATGAGGACACAAGGGAAGGTCATGGTAATAATATGAGACCTTCCCCACAATAATAAAGATAGGTAGGAAATTAGGGAAAGTATCATTAAGAGCTTTGGTGGAATCAAATTCAAGGATCATCGCCATATGGCTTCAAGATCATAGAGTGAATTGGGGGATTCACTCTAGGGCTAAAAGAATTAAAGAAGAGGTCATTACAGTAGTGTAATACCCTTCTCATGATCAGAAAATCGAAGTAGAGAAGAAAGAATGAATTAAAGAAGAAGCGAATTGAATACCAACATTTTAGAAGAGAAACCGATGAAGAAATCGGAACGGATGCTTGGGGATCTTTCTTGGCTTCGAAGGAGAGGATCTAGGGATCTTCCCACGTTCTCCCAAGGACTAGAAACATAGTGGGAGTGAAACACATGGAGTTCCCCCTTTTAAATAGCACAAAGAGTTCAAGAGTTACTAGGGTTTCACCAAACCGCACCATGTTGGTTGATTGGTTGCCAAAGAGGAAGTTCAAAGGTCGATCCCACACTATCTAGAGGTTTAGAAACATGGTGGGAATAGTTTACCACGAAATTAAAAGAAATAAAGCTTTTGAAAACCTTCAAAACAGATATTTACCAAAATGCCACTGCCTGGACAGCTTGTTCAAAAATAGGGATTTAATGGGCTAAACTTCAATATTTTTGGATGGGCTTCTTTCAACACATCATACTACTTACCTAATATGGAGGGAAGTCTTCAAACTAGGTCCAACTAAGCTTTAGGTCCACCAACCAAGTTCTTCTTCACAAATAAATAGTTCAACACCAAATCAAGTAAGGTTTCCATAAGGAAACACCATCATCAATATCCATGGGTTTTGGGTCAAACACCATATCTTCTACTGAGATGGCCCACAAAGACATCTTCCTAAGATTTTCAAAGATAGTAAAACCGAAATTACGGTCAAACTTCGAAGTCAACATTAAACAAAACCCGACTTCACCCAAAACAGCGGGGGGGGGGGGGGGGAAGGGGGGGGGGGGGGGCGGGGGGGAGAAAACAGAAGAGGAGAAAAAAAAAAAAAATTGGTGGGGTGGGATGACAACACAAAAAAAAAAAAAAAAAAAAAAAAAAAAATTTTTTATTTAAAAAAAAACAAAAAAAAAGGGGAGGCCCCCTAGTTGCCACCCCCCCCCCCCCCCTGGTGTTTTTTTTTTTTTTTTGGTGGGGGAGAAAGGAAAGAAATGTTGGGTGGGGTGTGGGGGGGGGAGAGGGGGGGGGGGGGGAGGGAAAAAAAAAAAAAGAAAAAAAGGGGGGGGGGGGGGGGAAGAGGGAATTGTTCCTTCTTTCTTCGTGGCCACGGGGGGAAGGGGGGAAAAAAAAAAAAAAAAGGAAGGAGGGGGGGGGGGGGGGCATGGACTACAGACCCGAAGGAAATTGTTGAAACCCTTACGTCCCACTTTGAAGAAGCTTTTCTGTCTGAGCCTAGTGATCAACCTTCCCTTGACCTACTTTCGACAATTTCACCATGTGTGTCTAAGGATATGAATGCTCTCTTGTGTAAACCACCAACCATGGAGGACGTTTCTCTATGGGCCCCCTCAAGGCCCTTGGGCTCGATGGCCACCCACCAATTTTCTTTCAAAAACTTTGGAATTGTATTAACACTAACTTGAGAAAGTTTGTTAATGAAGTGTTTACTACATGTTATATGGACCTTGAAGTAAACTGCTTTTACATCTGTTTGATTCCAAAGATTGCTTGTCCAGATGTACCTGACAAGTTTCGGCCAAAAAGTCTCGGAGGGGTGGCAGTGAGGGTGGTATCTAAAATTATGGCACGTAGACTCGAACCTTTGTTGCAAGAGATGATTAGTCTACACCAATCAACTTTTTGGGAAATGCCATGTCAACATTTGCCACATCAGCTTCCATTAATTTTGATGATGACAAACATAATCTACTAATATCTTCATTAAGATGTGTCTTATCCAGCTCATCACTAAAGTGGATCTCAATGTAATGTGACTGGACCAAAAACTTACTGGATACTCAAAGCTCAAGTCAAGTCAAGCTATCTTGGACTAAGAACCAAAGTCAAGATGAGTATTTAAGACCGTTGCACAAGATCAAGTCGAAGATCAAGACATAGGTTGAATTAGGGCTTAAGACACTCTCGCATACACGCATATGTAAATTCATGTATAATATGTAATTCATGTCACTAGACTGACCTAGGACATTTAGTAAGGTGTATGAGGCTTAGGGTTGACCAAAAAGTCCAATAACCCAAGCCAAGTCCAAGCCCCAATGTTATTTAGCAAATCTGCACCAGACGGTCGACCGTCTAGTTTGCTGATGTTGTTTTTAATCACAGTAGGCCAAATAGAACTTCCGTCTGGGCAGATGGAATTTGTCTGGGCTACTTAAGCCAGATGGACGACCGTCTGGCCCTGGCTTAAATTAAACGGCTAGTTTTTTTTAGACGACAACCATCTGGAGTAAAATTTCACTGAAATTTTATATTTGTTGGGAGGTTGGGCCAAACAATTGTGAGACTTCTTTATAAGCCCAACCACCCCCATTTGAGGGGTTTAATCTTGCCAACAAAGCTATTACTACCTCTTAAGTGAAAAAGCATTCAAGTGATCTTGCATTGATTACTAGCTTTCCAACTCCATTCAACTTTGAAGAACATTCCAAAGTCATTAAGCGAAGACCTTAGAGTCAAGCTTGGAGTTATTGAAGGTCATTGAGACTTCTTTTTGATGCATTGCCTTTATTGAAGCATTCATTCATTGCATCACATTCTCACAAGGGGTAAAGTGTCACTCTCCTTGTTAGGTAATATCCAACACTTCTTATACTTGTATTGATTGTGGTATTCTAGTCTAGGTTGATTAGAATTTGTTAGAGGGTGCTCTTGCCCTACTTGATAAACAAAGATTGTAGAGGGTGCTCTTGCCCTACTTGATAAACAAAGATTGTAAAGGGTACTCTTGTCCCGCAACAAAAATTGTAAGGGTTTGATTCTCTACCCATCATATTGAAAGAGATTCATTAGTGGAATACTCTCTTGAGGCTAAGAGAGGAGTGGACATAGACTTGTAAAGTCGAACCAAGATAAATTCTTGTGTTGTAATTGCTTGATAGTGTCTAATTTCATTTAAATCTTTAATTTACTTTGAAATTGCAATTAAACCAAGAATTTGGGATAATCCACTAGATACAACATAATCACCCCCCCTCTAGGTTGTATTAACACAACTTTTTTGCCATCCAGATTAATCTCCAATAACATTCTCATGGCTCATGAGATCTTCCACTACATCAAAAGAGGAAGAAAGGCAAGAAAGGATTAGTGGGACTTAAATTGGACATGAAGAAAACATATGACAGGTTAGAATGGACTTTCCTTCGTGCTATTCTTTGTAGGTTGGGTTTTAGCCAACAGTGGGTTACACTTATCATGAATTGCATCACATCTGTGTCATATAAGTTATTGATTAATGGGAATGTGGGAAGTCCTATTACTCCTACTAGAGGAATCTGACAGAGAAACCCCTTATGACCAGCCCTTTTGATCTTATGTGCATAGGCATTGAGTTACTGAATCAAACATGAGGAGGTTGTTACACCCCACTCATTGGTATTGGACCCATTTGACAACCCGTAGGTGTGATTCACAACCAAAAGATCCTCAATTACATCATCAATAATAATAAATACACAAAATGTCATAATCATGAGCAAAGAACAATTCAATAATAAGTTGAGAAATAAATGGTTCCAAAATCCAAGGAAATAACACTGAATGATATCAGAAGAATGTCTCAAAGGAGTGTATCAAAGGGAGATAAAAAAGTATGTAACAATGGAAGCAAGAATTATCCAAAGAATGTTTCATCATGTTTTATTATTGTCTTGCAACTTTTTAAGGTACTCTATCTCGTATTTCTCGATCCATGGAGACATGAG
This sequence comes from Hakea prostrata, assembly GCF_041222555.1. Taxonomy (NCBI): domain Eukaryota; kingdom Viridiplantae; phylum Streptophyta; class Magnoliopsida; order Proteales; family Proteaceae; genus Hakea; species Hakea prostrata. Next base: position 18,329,676 of record NC_142607.1, on the reverse strand, counting down.
ACCTTCATTCATGAACTTGTCCAAAAGGCGACAACTCGGGCTCTCTTCCCGTCAATAGGTGCCATAAGAGCATTCCATGTACCCATAAGAGCTTCATGTTGATTAGGACCATATCCTATTGATGCCTCCAGTACCTCTTCAGAGGTGTTCTCCTAAGCATGGGGAATTTCTCCTATTTCTGTATAGAAATCTGAAGAAAAAAGAGATAATCCACAAGGATGAGTTCTAACGAACTTAGTAAGACAACAATTTCATATATGTACCATAATCACGTAGTGAATAGCATATGAAATAACGAAATACAGAGTTATGAAATGCATTTAGTAATCTAACTATGCGAGTCTCTATTTAGGCAGATATGTTTTAAGATGTAACACCAACCCTCCTCTGGATATGTCTCATCACTCTGATCCCTTACCAATTGGCTACCTCTGTTGGGATCTTGCATAAGGGGTATGGTCCTAATCATCAACTATGGCTGGGGTATAGGTCCTCACTCTCTCACCACAATCATTGGTTTGAGTGCTAGTGCATGTCAGAGATTCTAAACCCAATGCAAGGTCCCATGGTAACAAACTAGATGTGGTCCAGATGCCTTTCTTCATACCAAGTACACTGTTGGTCTAATATCTTTCCCCACCTAAGAATGTAAATCCTCACGAACTGATTTGGTCATCCACATATTGTTGGGGCAATGCTCTCATGTCCCCTTATGACACCTAAGTCATTCTTTTGGACGCCCATAAGCCCAACCCTATCATATGCGCGCAACCCTACCATTGCATGATAAATAGTGGACCACTGAGGCTCCTCATGGACTGGTTACCTCTTTTGGATGATACAAAGTCACGTCACTACCATCGCGGGTCACTCGACTTCAATACCCCCACTGAAAGGGTAGTAGCATATAGGGGTACCTAACCATGCACTCTACACCTCCTAGTCATGTGGGACAATAACCACGAGAATGCTAGGAGCATCAGAGGGTAGTGTCCCATACTACAAACCTTGATATTCCAAGCTAGGAGCACCAAGCTAGGTATTCCCCAATCATAGTCACACTAAACACATCATTCCACACTAAGAAAAGAAGTAAAATGCATTAATCATCAATAATGACACTTCATTAACAAGTAAACATGCATAACAATAATTACAACAGGTTATAAGACAATTGACATGTACAAAAAAGTAAGTAATTCATCATAACATCAATTCAACCATACATGCAATTGTGTCCTTACCTATTTCAATGAAAAAGTATTGAAAAATGTGCTAGTTCTCCCAAGAAAATACACTAATAGATCTCAGCAAGCCCCTAGATAAAGATTATGAAGCTACACTAGGGTCTGATATTCAAACTTGGAAAAAATAGCATAAGCACAACCTCTATGCAAAAATAGCATAAGCACAGCCTCTAGAAGCAAGCCAGTCGGTTAAAGCGGTCGGTTGGTTGATTGATTGCCCTAAGCAATTGCTTCACTCTCGGGCTGAAAATTCAAGTCTAAATTCAAACTTTTGATCATTCATCCTTGATCTAATTTTGGGTTGATCTAAGTCTAAATCACATCCTTAGAACTCCAGAGAGGTCACTTAGACTACAAATGTTATAGAAGGAGAAATTCAAATCTAAACCATCTTCTTCATTAAGATTTGCCATTGATTCGGATATAAAATTCACTCTTTTGGCATAATCCAATCGAGATCATCGATGGAAAGAGATAAACCCTACCAAAACCACCACAACAAAGCAAGGGAAGAAGTAACTACTCTCTAAAAGACAAAAATTCAATAGATTAAGAGGCTGGTTAAACTTACTTCCCCTTGGATCTAAATAGTCAAAGAAAATACCAAAGATTCTCTATGAATAGAGGTTCCTCTCCACCCACCACATGTGCTCTACCTTTAATCAGTCCACAGTAGCCTCCACAAAAAAAAAATAATGTGAAATTAGGTCATGGAAGGCTTTAAATAGGGTGCTGGGAAAAAATTAGGGTTTTTATGTAGGGTTTTCTAATCGACCGCCAGGGTGGTGCAGTCGCTTGGTCAATTGACCGCCTTAAGCAACTGCCCCTTGGTACTTTTCAGTACATGGGCGTTTTGCTCTTCGATTGATCCCTAGCATTGCTGCAACCTTAATATTACTTTGTTCACAGACATCTTCCAACTTGACCTTTCTCGCGTTGGCTATCCGTCTGCCTAGTCCATCGGAGTTCTAGTTAGATCTCCTTCTGGTTCCCAGTAAGGTAGGTTCTTCACCAACAATATCTAGATCCATGGGCTGTAGGATTGAAACATGGACCTCAATCCGGATAGCCCACAACTTCTTCCAGCCCGAGCTTCGGGTACTTGGACCTGCAATTGGGGTTTCGGGTGAGGAAATATCGGGGTTATTACAAAGGTGGTGAGTAAAATAAAAGGTATCAAGGTGAAAAATAGAGCACTCTCCATATCTGATTTACTATTTGCTGATGACATTCTAATTTTCTTGGAGTTAAAGTTGGAAGCAATTTGCAATCCTCAAAGATGTATTGGTTGTATATTGTAAGGGTAGTGGTCAAGGTATCAATTTACATAAATCTAGCTTGGTCTTTAGCCCCAATACTCAACTAAAATTTAAACGGTGGTTCTCTAGAATTCTTAAAGTCTCTTATACAAAAGAACCAACCAAATACTTGGGGTTACCACCTGAGATTGGTGTTTCAATGACCTCTACATTTGGGTACTTGAGGAGGGCTACTTTTAAAATTGAAGGATGGAAATATAGGCTTCTATCCCATGCAGGAAAGGATGTGATGCTTAAAGCAATAGCTTTGCTCTTCCCCAGTTTGTAGGATCACATTTCAAGATTTCACAGAAAATTCATAATGATTTGAGGAGGGTATCGGCTAATTTTTATTGGGGTGAAGAAGGGGGAACGGGGAAGATACATTGGGTTAGCTCGGAGAAACTTTGCCAATCAAAAGAGAAAAGGGGCTTGGGCTTTAGAGATTCAAGGAAACAAAATTTGGCTCTCTAAACCAAGGTTGCTTTCAAGTTATGAAAATAAACTGATTCTCTATGGGCTGGGTTCACCAAGGCAATTCATTTTCCCCATTGCTCTTTTTTGGAAGCACAAATTGGTCATAACCCATCAGGGCGAGGACCCGCGAGCGGAGGGCCGGAAACGGGGAGCGAGAAACAAAAACGGAGGGGAAATAAAAAGAAAAGGACAACGGAACGGATGGTATCGGCCGAGGGGGGCATTGCGGGGCGGGGCCCGGCCCGGTCTAATCATGGGCATGGCAAAGCATTATGGAGGGCAAGTGAGTTTTGGAGGTTAATCTTATATAGCAAGTTGAGGAAGGAAACCGTATTCATGTATGGGATGACAGATGGACTTTGCTGAATTATAACCTACAACATGCCAGTGAAGTTTGTGGAAGATTTCACTGATGGGACTACTAGGAGTTGGAAAGAAGACCTATTGAGGGAATATTTTCACCATGAAGATGTAACACATATTAAGAAAATACATCTCAGCATGTTTCCTAGAGAATATTTTTTTTGTGATGGGGGCCTAATAAGAATGGGAGCTTATTTGTTAAAATGGCTTATCATGCCTTGATGAATGCACAAGAGAGGGAAAGCCAACAAGCTGCTGCTTCATCTCACATACCTAGATGGAAGAAAGTACACCCTAATGTATGGAAATGTATATGGAAGACTCATGCACCACCCAAACTTAAACATTATATGTGGAGGTATGTGAGGAATAGAAGCACTAACAAAGCTTGTGTTAGGATGGGCTTGCTACTGGCATTGCAAGAAGACTATAGGAGAATTATTGTTGAAACTAATTGCAGGGAACTATAAATGGGATTCAACAGGTTGGGCTGGTGACATACAGTATTGAGCCCAGAGGGCTTAGTCAATGATGGCTGTGACTGTTTGGCCCATTTTCACTCCTTGGCTGATGGATTTGTTTATTCCATCTACCTTGGGTTAGCCATTTCTTTATTAATAGATGTTCATTACCCAAATTTTTTTTTGACAAATTTCTGTTCTCAATCAAGTGGACATGCAAATAAAATATGCTTTGTGAAAGGAAAACTGAGAAACAAATGCTACAACGATTCATTCAAATAACCACATAGAGAACACACCACATAAACCCTTGTGTTCCATTTAAAAATTGTTGCCCTTACCTCTAAACCATCATACAATAGTCTCCGAAAGAAACATTTAAACCTTGGGTGAAGAGAGAATTTAACTTGTATTAACAATATATAGGCAACATACATCCCATGGTGTTAGATAACTATGAACATTAAAAGAAATATATAAATAATGGAAATACAATACATGAAAATGTTTGTTTGGAAATATAATACATGGAAATGATTTAATAAAGAAGCTAATCAGCCAAATTAGGATACTGATGAAATGGAAGGATGAGATGGTATGGAAAGAATTCAAATGGAATAAATGATGAATGGAAATAATTCAAATTAGAGACAATTAGGGAAATGATGAAAAATCATCTTTACTAACTTCCTTCGTAATCTTTTTCTAGTTCTTCTAGACACAACATTATATAATTTCTAACTTTCTTGATCAATGTCTTTCTGGCTTTCCTCTTGAGGATGAGAATTCGAAATGTAATGGTTTAGCATTGGCAACTAGAAGGCATCCTTGCAATTTTCTTCTAGAAATGTTGGTTTACATTTTTTTTAGTATCATTCTTCCTTTTGTGTCTCTTATTTGGACAAAGAAGATATTGTTGTTTATGTTGAGGACTACACTTATGGCTAATCCATTAGGATATTTGTCGACAAAATCATCTCTCTATTTCCAAGTGGCCTCTTGTCTAAAGTAGTCAAATATCAGACAATATCATTATTGGTCATCAAGCGTTTGATAACCTCAAGTCCCATAACAATGGATGACCCTCAAATTAGACAAATGTAAAGTTTATAATAAACTTCGAATGAAGTTATCCATGCCATATCTCTACAGGCAAATCTTCATTCGACAACCAATTTATGATAGATATGAATGAGTGTTTGAATTGAAAGTTTGATGTCTTGTTGCTTATGATACATTGCCAATCGACACACGTATAACAAAAATTACAGATATTTCAAAATTTTATTACGTTGGCGGGTCTTTTTGGTTACATGAGTCTGAAGATTTCAAATATCTAGAGATTTCAAATCTATGGAGTTATAATTTATAAAATTAGATGTTTGCTGTGGAATTGAAATCTGTGGATTCATTCTAAAAAATTATTTGATCGACGTGATTTTTGTGAATGTGCAAATGTATAGCTTTTTTGAAATCTCTGGATTTCACCTTATACCCATAAATCTATAGATTCACGTTTTTAGTGTAAAAAGGTGAATCTCTAGATTTCATGAATCTAGAGATTTTTCACAACCGAATAGGTATAAATCTCCGATTCATGAATCCATAGATTTGAAATCTCTGGATTCATGTAACCAAACGGGCACAATAGTCATGGTTAAATAATTCATAATTTTTAATTGTCCTTAATATAATGTGACTTTACAGTATTATCCTTAACCACTTGTCTCTAACTTTAAAAAAAATTATAATATTACCCTCACTAGATTTTAATCTTAATTCAATAAATTCTAATTAATAGCATCTTCTTCTGAAAAGAAAAATCATTGACACAAGACCTTTGAGAAGAGAATAAGAAAGACAAATGACTTATTGCAATATCTTGTTGAAATGGATTAAATGAAATAATTCATCTGAATAAATAGTGGCTGAAAAGAAAAAAAAAAACAATATTAATCGATGATCCAATATCAGATAATAGAATACAAAGTTGTAAAGCTGAATCAATCTGTTCTGATCTGATCTACACAGGACCTTTGATTGTTGTACTGACTGAAAATCCTACGAAAGGTTTGATCATTGGTCACTCAAGCAAGAACGCCGATGAAGCACCAAAACTCAACATCTACAGAAACCATCGCTGGAAAAAGCGAAGATCAACAAATAACCAAAATAAGGAATCAAGAGATCGAAACCAATTGAAAATGGAAGGAGAAAAGAGGAGCATCAATCATGAAATATATTTTTTTTGGTAAGAAATCATGAAATATATTTAATAGATAAAGAATAATAGATTCTGTTTTTGGTAATAAAGAAATCACAGGTTTTGATGGGAAAGAAAAAAATAAAAATAAATGGTATATTTGTCTTTTTAAGTGTATTTTTTTTCCTTTTCAATTCAATATCAATATATAGAAAAGAAAAAAAACTCAGAGTTTTAATTTTTAGTATAAAAATACTATTAAGGACATATTTGGTATTTTCCTTTTATTCAGCTTATCATTCTAATGGAAAAGGGGCGGTTGCCATTTTATGAGACATTTTAAGGTGTTTCGGTCGACGTGATATATTTGGAGTGCGTGATTTTGGTTATGTATTTAGGGGTGTCTTTGAAATTTTTTCATATATATATATATATATATATATATATATATATATATATATATATATATTTGTCTTTTTCAAAATTGAGGTTCGTCGGGGTCAAGGTCAACACATCGACACCTTAATTACATTTTTTTTTCAAAGTAAAACCTCAATTACATTCTCAAGGAATAGTTTTATAGATTAATTTTAATTTATGATATGCTTCCCCCCAAGCTCTAAGGAATTCTTGACCTCATATTTATGAATGTTGATCTTCACATGGATTTTACCCCTAAAAAGGAAAATTTTCACATATGTAATTTTTTTTGAAAAATTTTAGTGTCATTTCCTAAGTTACCCCTAATATTAATGACATTCCTTAAGTTATCCAATTTATCAATAAGACTCCCTATATACTATTAGTCTCAATTAGTTTTATTAATCGATTTCTACTATTATCCACATGTTCTAAAGGAAGAAGATGGCCAAGGAGAGAGAGAAAAATATATTGTGCAAGAAAATAAATCAAGAAAATATAAGAATGAAAGAAAAAGAGTGTTTACAGATGGAGAAAGACAAAGACGAGTTGAGCATTGGGTTTTTTGTTCAAGAGTATTCATATTTTTTTGAAAAGTTTAACTTATTTACATTAGCACTTAACTTTCACTCTTTTTCTTGATATAAGCATAATTTTTTTTACCTACAGGATGAAGATATTACATATATTATCAACAAGAGTTAAACCCATTAGTTGTTTCACTAAGAGGGATTAAATTTTTTTTTTTTTGGGTACAAAAGGGCTTTATTAAGACGGGGGATGGAGATTTTAATATGCCTCAGCGAAATTCGAACCCACGACCTCTTCACTAAGAGGTGTTGGTTTCAACCACTAGAACAGATCTGCATTCGCAGTGGTTAGTTATTACCAATCAAGCAACCTGCCATGGTAAATACTTGAGAGGATTGATCAGGATCAAGTACACAACGGGTTGAGGTGGCGTAGAAGTGAAACCCCCTACTTGTAATTAGGGGTGTAAACGGATCAGATAGTGGTATATCCATATCCGCATCCTATTATATTCGGACGGATTCGGATAATATCCTATCAGTTTGCGGATGGATTCTATCGGATTCGGATGATAATCGGATAGTTATTTTCTTAAGTAAATTCTTCTAAATGGGCATGAATATATATTAAATACAAGTTTTCGACTACCTGTTTACATCTTTACCTTTTTATTTGTGAGGGCTAGGTTTGAAATTTAAGAATTTAACAACTTTGGTAGCTATTTTAATAGAAGATCTTAAAAAATAGTCACATATCATAGGTAAAATTTATAAAAATAAGAATAATAAATCTAAATAAGTAACTTAATCGGATGATTTTATCGGACGGAAAATAATCGGTAAGAAAGGAGTATACCATATCCGCATCCTATTAATTATCGGACGACTTCGAATACCCCTAAACGGATGCGGATGCGACTTCGGAAACGGATTTCGGTTATCCATTTACACCCCTACTTGTAATTTGCTTGGGTCATGCACATTAACTATCAAGCCAAGACTTCGGCTTCAGATCCGGAATCTCAATCGAGATCGAAATTTCAATGATCCGACGGTCCAAAATATGTAGCTTGATGGTCCAGGACATCAAACCCAAGCAGATCCCTACTTTGAGTATTTTATCAACAGATTTTGACGAACCTGACCTTGTCCTTTTCATAAGATATCTCTGAAAGTTATTACCAGAAAAAGGAAAAAGTGAAATCTCTCGAACTCTGGAGAGAGAGAGAGAGAGTTCTTGAAAGGATTGTTTCAGGCCTTGATCGCATGGTGCGGCACTCCATTAACCTAAAGGTGAAAAGCACTAATAATTTCAGATCCACATCATATAAAGGGCGGGCGGCAGGGAAGCAAGCTTTTGTAATTGGTTCATCAGAGCAAAAGCGAAAAAGAAACCAAAAAGGCCGAGTCAGGACAAACCCAAAAAGTTCTTCAGAATTCAGATCATCATCTTTTAAGCCTTTGCCTTTCTTAATCTTCTTCCTTAAGGCATTAATATGTATCACTTCCTTCCTTAATGAAGTTAAAAAGATGACATTATTTATTCCGTTTCTCTTAAGGGTTAAGCATATGGTTTAGTCTTCATTTACCAATTAATTACCATAGAGAAGAAAATGGATCCTATTAGGTATTTATATCTATTTCGGTATTTTTGCAAAAATGATATGTGTAATTGATGCGTCCAGAAGTTGTTAAGTCTCCGGATCTATGAAGATAACCTGCAAAAGATGGTTAGACGTGGCCCGACCATGGGGGTCGGGAGGCTACCTCCGAAACTTAAGTCAGTTGCTGAAATGATCATAAAGCTCTTGCTAGATGTAAAGCGTAAAAATGAATACGAGTTTTAGGGAAACGATTCAGATACCTCTAGAGTGAGTGAGTCACTCGTTTACATAGACTTTACCTCCAATTCTTGACTGTAAGATGAGTTCACGATCTTAGAGGATGACCGTCCGATTGTAGGATTCTACCCTAGATGTTCGGGGGTGCAGGTAATTACAGACCTTAGCATGATTCCCTCTCCACCTTGATGATAGTTGCTTCCTATAAGTTAGCTCCGCCTACCGCAAGATTCAGGAGGTCGTTAATGACTGGTAACAATAGTGCAACGCCCTCATACGATAATGAGATTATGTTAAAGTGGGTCCCGATTATGGTCTAATCGGGACAGAGGGTACGAACCCGGTTCGATGGGTTCGGTGTAATTTTCTTCATGTCAGTAATTAATGATGTTTGAGTTTTGTGTAGGGGGAGATGGGGAAATTCCTTACATAATATAAAAGCTCGAATTGTGATCCTCTACCAACATGGAAATGAAAATTTTTTAATCTACATAGTAGAATTTTTTACACGTGCCAACTTAAATACAAGATTCTCATATTTTATTAAATTGTTTAAAATAATAAATAATAATGATTAATAATATTTAAAATTTATTTTAGCTACTTCACTTGAAAAAGAAATGTCTTGTTTTGAAATTAGACACGCGTCAAGAATACAACCACGTGAGTTATAAAATTTCATTTCTATGTGGTAGAGGATCTAGAGTTGAGAAGCTCGTATTGTTACTAATATATGTATTTGATCTGTCTACATCCTTCTTAGCATAAGCTTAGTAGGCATTTGGTGACGGTGTTTCCTAAGAACAACACTCTTTATTAGTATCATTTTGTGGCATTTTCATCAAAAAGGGTAGTTTGAGCACAATTTTGGCTTTTTAGTAAAAGCATTGTATTTAGAATTTTTGAGAATGATTGTAAAACAAATTTGCATTTGCTAATTTATGTTCTTAAGCACAATTTTTATGATAAAAGATGCCATTAATACTATATATATAAAATAAGCTTGATTTTTTTTCTTCCTTTCCGAAAGTCTAATGCACTTTAATATTTAAGATACAAAAAACAAAATAAAAAAAGATAATTATTGTTGCCCCCAAATTATATAGCTTAATTATTAATAGAGCTTTGTTATTTATGAAATTATTATTCTTCCCCTTCTAAATGCATTAAGAGGCTATTAAAATGGAATATGTAATGTCTATTTTGCCATTCATTATTATAATTAAAAAAAAAATTGCCCTTATTTAAAAAACTTCATAATAGACCAATTTTGCCCTTATATTTTACTTATTTTGGATATCATATAATCGAATTTGATGAGATGAATAAATGGAAACAAACCTTAAGTTTGTTTTGGGGTTTTTGAAAAATGAAAGTATTCCACACTCTCAGTTAACTAACAAAGCTTAATAGTGATAGCCATTAGTAATTTCAAATAAAGTCTAAAGTTAGATTAGTAATTTAAAAAATGGATAATTACTATTGTCCCCCTGTACTATAGCTTAATTACTAATGTATTCCTTGTACTTTTTGAAATTACTAATTCAACCTTCAACTTTGCTTGTAATTACTATTGTCCCCCTACTATTAAACTCCGTTAGTTAAATGATGATATGGCATATTTTATTTATTTAAAAATCCCAAATTAACCCTATAGGCTTATATTATTTATTTACACTTTATATTAAATTACATTACTATTCTGAATAATTAGGGAAAACTTAAACCTATTTAAACAATTTTCTTTCCTAGTCTAAAAAAAGAGAGAAAATCAAGGGATACACATTTTCAAATTTCGATATGTACTTTTCAATTTGGTAATAAAAAAATAGTAATTCCTAATTTTTTGTGTTATTTTTAATTTTGTTATTTACTTTCTAGTTTAATGTTATTAGTTTAAGAAGTTTCTACTTCCAATAGATTATTATTTATTTATCTAATTTGACGTTAGCTATTTTAAGAAGTCCTACTACCAATATGGTGCCTTTTTCTTTTTAATTCAAGATGATAAAAATACACATGTAAAATTATTTCATATGATTTTTTTTTCTAAATGAGGATAATATTTTATTTGGCATTCTTTTTGTAAAAGGGCAAAATAGACATTAAACATTCAACCTTAACGGTCGCTTAACACTGTTAGAATAGAAGGGGGCAACAATAATTTCATAAGGAGTAGGGTTCTTTTAGTAATAAAGCTATAATACAGGGGGGCAATAGTAATTATCCCTATAAAAAATTATAAGTGATAAAATAGAAATTAAATTATAGTTTAGGGGGAAACACAAGTAATTATTCTTTATTTAAAGTCTTTAATATTTAATTTTTGTTATAAGAAAAAGGAGTTGAATCATGCCTGAGAGAAATTTATAATAAAAGTTGCTTTTTTGTCTTGAGAATGATGAAACATGTCAAAGTTGTTTTGCAAAAAACCAGGCATAAAGATTTAACCGGTTCATTTCTTGAGAACGATAGAACAATCTGATCAGCCAAGTCGTTTTTGTGTGTATTAAAACGATAAAAAGCCGAAAACAGTTCTCTAGCGCATTACGAAATGCCGCCTTATCGTATTTTTGGTCCGGTTCAATTTGAATTTGATCGGTTCGGGTTAAATTTTAAACCATTGGAACCCCTCACGCCATAAGACTCTGGATTGACAGGCACGAGAGTCGCACTAAAAACCATCTCAGCGAAGCAAGCGCAGCGTGTTCAATTCAGTTTCTCTCTCTTTCTGACTTGGAACAGAGTAACACGAGACCCTTCTCTCTCTCTCTAGTCTCTTCTCTTCTCTTCTGCTACAGGCCTACAGCTGCTGCCGATACACCACTGAGTCAGTTATAACAGTTACAGAGAAAATTCATGTGGACTCGACTCCTCCTTCACTCCTCTCAGTTCTGAATTATAACCCACTTCGGTGATCAAAATTCTAAATGCGAAGTTACTCCTATGTAGCAGAACCAAGAAGAAGAAGAAGAAGAAGTTGTTCTGGAAATGGGTTGCTCGCAATCAAAGATCGAAAATGAGGAATCTGTGTCTCGATGCAAGGACAGAAAGCGATACATGCGAGATGCTGTCTCCTCCCGCAACGCCTTTGCCGCTGCTCATTCCGCCTACATTGTCACCCTTAAGAACACCGGCGCTGCCCTTAGCGATTATGCCGAGGGAGAGGTTAATGATCCTCGCCCATCTCAATTCCCAGTTCAACCGCCAGTCGAAATCCTCCAGCGTCCACCACGACCCAAATTTAATTCTCCTTCTTCTTCTCCTCCTCCTCCTCCTCTGCCTCGTTCTGCAAGTATGCCTTCCAAAATCTCTGCCCCCAAGTCCGAACTAAAATCTGAAGAACCAATTCAAGAAGGAGATGAAGAAGCCCAGATTGAAAATGATAATCATAATTCCAACCTGATTCATTCTGCAAGGACCCACCAACCGGAGACGCTGCCTTCATCTCAAAACGACCTCGCCGACCTCGCCGCCGATTATTTGTTCTCAAGTGAAATGCCAACATCTTCCTATGACCCTAATGATATGAGGCCCGATACCTATGATCATCTCTATCACAACAAGGAAAATGCTTCTGTTGGTGATGAACACGTTGGAAGTAATGGTGGTGTGGTTGAGCCTCAGACGCCGGAAGAAGTGGCTGAGCAGCCTGCTGTGAAGAACCCACAGCCGTCGAACAAGTTAAAGCAAGGGGTTCATTCGGAACCTACTCCTGGTGAGGGTAAGAGAGTGGGTAAGGTTGCGAGGAGTGTTAATTTGTTGCAGATAATAAATAAATTGGACGATCACTTCCTTAAGGCATCGGAGAGTGCCCGTGACGTATCTAAGATGCTCGAGGTTAATCGCTTGCATTACCATTCTAATTTTGCTGATAATCGAGGTAAATTTGCCTTGCTTTCTTCCTTTTTTTGATTCTTTTAAGCCCTTCAATTCTTACAGATAGGCTATCTGCTTGATATGCTAATCCAGATTATTCAATTGTCTGAATCTTCCATTGGAGAACATGTTAGTTGCATATTGTCTGAAACCTTGGTGTTTCCTTCTTGAATTGTCGTAGTTTTGATGATTGTGCAGCTCTAAAAGCCCTCTTCTCCTAACACCCTTGAATAAAATAAAGAAACAAGGATTGGGTTTTTCAGGGAAGAAGGTGGTGGGGGGAAGGAATGGTGTCAAACAAAACCATATATAGAAAATACATTCATTTCATTGTTATATTTAATTTGCCTTCTTGTTGTTTTCAGGACACATTGACCATTCTGCAAAGGTTATGCGTGTTATAACATGGAACAGATCCTTCAAGGGTGAGCTTCATGTTGGTGATGAGAAGGATGAATTTGACATGGAAGAGAATGATACTCATGCCACTGTGTTGGATAGGTTACTAGCATGGGAAAAAAAGCTATATGATGAAGTTAAGGTGTGTCACCTATTTTTATGTTTCATCTTTGTTTAGTTCTTTCATTTTTTTCATTTGATTTCTTGTTACCTTCTCTGTTTTTTTTGGTTAGAACAAAACAGAGTTTCCTTCATATTGTGTGGCATGTGAATATTGATAACCCTTGGTTCTAAATTGGTGTTTCATGACTTTGTACGATGCTTGATTAGGTTACATACTGTTTATGTTTTGCATTGCCTAGTGATATTTTACGAAGAGATTACTCAAATCTCGTGACCGCCTCTGCCTTTTGAGTGACCATTTGTACTCATGGCAGGACACATAAATCTGTCTGTGGATACATTTTGGAACCATAGGCTCATTCCCTCTCCCCCACCCCCATCTTCCACCTTTTGGCTTTTTAGTTATTACTGTTTTTGGAATCTCTGATGTGTACTGTAATTCCATCTCACGTTGATCAGGCTGGTGAGCTTTTGAAACTGGAGTATCAGAAAAAGGTTGCTTTGCTGAATAAGCAAAAGAAAAGGGGAACAAATTCTGAAGCAATGGAAAAAACAAAAGCAGCAGTTAGCCATCTGCACACCCGATACATTGTTGACATGCAATCCCTGGATTCAACAGTAGCAGAAATAAACCGATTGCGTGATGATCGATTGTACCCATTGCTTGTGCAGCTTGTTGGTGGGTAAGTTGTGGAAATATTTTGTTTAGAATTCAGGAGAATAATTTTTTCTATAAATAAATTCTAATTTTATCTCTGAACTGATACTTTTGTTTGCTTCTATCTGCTAGCTTTTCTTTCTCCTGATTTACCTGTCCTTGGTAAATCGTTCATAGTCCCAAACTACGTTGCTTTAGGAACTGATTGTTACATAAGTGCAGTTTATGAACTTCTTACATGTACTGAGTATAGCATCTCAGGCATTTGATTTGTCTTTCTTCCCTCTCCCCACTTTCAAATAAATAAATAAGAGTATACAATGTGAGGCTTTTGCCACTGCAGGTTATAATGTACACCCCTGCTTTGCAGAGAGGTATTACCTAGAGACTCGAATGCGTGACCACTTGGTTACAATGGAACAACCTACAGTTGAACCAAGATCCACCTCAAAATAAATAAAATAATTTAAAAAAATGTGCTTTTTCTTATATATATAATCTCATTTCTGTAAAACTAGTTATTGATACCACTACATGTCCTTCAGCAACTACCCTAACTCCTATCTGCGGCTGCTTAGAAACCCATCTACCCTATAAGGCTTCAGAAATGCACATGTTTTGAATAAACTTCTGTGACGCGTAGCTGAAAAATGGGCCAAACATTCTTTGTTCATAGCTCAATTTTTGGTTTGTTGTGCCTGTTCTCCTTTCCCTAGCAAGACCAACTTCACCGAAGTTCTTTTTACAAGTCTTGGTGCTAAGTAGGAAGCAGAAGTTGATATACTTGGTTTACTGTAAACTATTCTTGTCAGGATCAACTCAAATCCATAAGCAGAGAGATCTCTTCACCTTCCCTTTCATTTTCTCCTTATTTCACCTCCAAGCCTAGCTGCAATGATTAGATTGTTCTATTGCGATTTCAAAGCTTGCAATCAGCCTCTTCTGCAAAGCAAGGGGTGAGGCTGCTACATTTGCCCCTTCAGGACCTTGCAGTGGTAGGATCCTAGTGCACTGGACATAGGACCACAGAAGTGATTATTTTGTCTTTCAGTAACAACTTTTTTATCATGAAGCGCTGTGCACTGCTCTCCCAAACCCCCCCCCAAACGCGCGCACACACACACACACACACCACACACACACAAAAACCCAACCCACACAAAAGCCCTTTTGATTTTGCTACATTAGAGTGTGGAATAAAAGTTGATCTCAGCATGTATTTTGGTGCCTGGATCACAGGATGGCTGAAATGTGGGAAACAATTTATATCCATCATGTTGAGCAGTTGAAAATTACTCAAGAGCTCAGATTGCTTGACCTCTCTCAGGCTTCCAAGGAAACAACTCAGCAACACTATGAACGTACCGTGCAGCTATGCAGTGTGGTGCAGGAGTGGCATGCACAGTTCCAGAAGCTGGTGACCCATCAGAAAGAGCACATAAGAGCTCTAAACAGCTGGTTGAAGCAAAATCTTATCCCTATTGAGAGTAGTTTGAAGGAGAAAGTGTCATCCCCACCAAGGGTTCTTCAGCCCCCAATCCAGGGCCTTGTGCAAACTTGGTTAGACAATCTTGAGAAGCTTCCTGATGAGATGGCCAAGACACCAATATCAACCTTTGCTAATATGGTCAAGGCAGTCATAATACTTCAAGAGGAAGAATTTAAACAGAAGGAGAGAGTTGAGGAAACCAGGAAGGAGCTCGCACGCAAGAAGCGAGCATTGACTGAATTGCGCGATAAGTATATGCAGAGACAAACACCAACTAATGAGACAGAGACACAGACAGAGAAAACAGAAGATCCAAACTATCAGGACCCTCTTCTGATGAGGCAATTCGCCGTGGAAGCCCTTCAAAAGCGGTTGGAAGAGGACGAGGAAGACCACAAGAAATATTGTGTACATGTGAGGGAGATGTCATTGCAGAATCTCAAGTTGCATTTGCCTGACCTTTTCAATGCCTTGTCAAACTTTGCACGAAATTGTTCTGGTATGTACGAGAACTTGAGGCCTGTTGCCTGTGGAGAATTGAACTGAGAGCTCATCTTATAGATTCATGGTGCATGTATAGCATGCGTGCAGTCAGTCATATAGTAAATTATACCCTTATTTTGTAAAATAAAATGTTAGGTGATTCAGGATTGCTTGCCAATGAATTTTTCTGTATGGCATTATTATATTTAAACCTATTTTTGCATTATGTTACTTTATTCTGCTCCAATTGTATGGGTTCACATTCAAGTGTGAACCGAAACTGAAGACTCGAATTGGAACCAACCATCTTTTGTTCAGTCATGGCTCAATTCGGGTTGTGAATCGAATCTTGGGTCAATACAAAACAATTATAATTATTACCCTGAAAAGAGTAATAACTCTTCAACTCAAGGAATGAACCTCTTCCTACCCTGACTATAAGAGAACTGTCTTGGAAAATTGAAGACAACCCTTCAAGGTGGTAAAGATTTGTTTTAATCTAATTGATTTGGCTTACTTTGGTTCTTTGGTTTAATTTATCCGTGTTCAATTCAATATCTTTCCTTTTCCTTTTCCTTTTCGGATTTGCTTGGGAGTAGTGCCACGTCCGAGCAGCTCACGGCCAAGATGGAAAGTTGGGTGCTAGATTAAATCCTGGCCATGTATTTCATGTGTCAGAAAAAATTTCAGATTTTAAGCGGGTAGTGCCGGTTTATTGACTAAAACTCTTAACTGCAAACCAATTCACCGAAATTTGTTTTCTTCTCCTCTTATCTCTTTTTCTTTTCGTGTGAGTGGGAAAATGAAGCGACAACTTATGCATTCTCATCCCTTTGTTCCCAAGAACAAAGAAGAGAAGACTGAGAGGTGCATAACTGCATTGTGTCTTCAGCTTTTGTATTTCCTAACGTCTAGCTTGTTTCCCACGAACAAAGAATGCAAGGAGAGCTTCAACAATAATCTTGGTCGTCCCCCCATATTTCAGGTATGAACAAGCTCTACTCCTGAATTGCAGCATCGAATTTTGCTCTTTTATTCTTGTCTTCTGTTTTCACTAGGTTAGAGTGGTTTGATGGTATCAATGCCACCTCCTTTCCTTACGATTGAACCCAGATTTTCCTTTTCCTATATCCAAAAATAGAAAATTTTAGAAGGTGAAGGTTCATCAAGAACCTGGGTCGTCCTCCTTTCTTGTTTTTTTGTTTCACTAGGTTAGAATCCCGTCGTTCAGGTATGAAGGTCCAGGTTCGTTTTTTAATCAATCAATTTTATCTGTTGACGATGAAAACAAAACTCTGATCCTTCTTGTTAGCTCATCCTTCATCTGTACATTTTCAATTAGTGAATCACACCATCTACATTTGACAAAAGGAGACTCAACTTATTAATTACATAGATATCAGTAGAGAAAAGCTAATCGTACTCACTTGCTGAGTAGGGTGTGATGCATGCACTCAGAGATACATTCGCCTCATGGATCATCTCCAGGGCTAAACAAGAGGAGCTAGAGTCTGAGGATCTCTCTTTAAGTAGCAGCTGTTACTCAATGGCTTGGCCCATATAATTGTTTGGTCATTTTTTGAAACAAATTCTCCAGCACATCCTTTTGAGGAGATCAATCACTTTTCTGTACACTTAATCTCCTACCATCAAATTATAACAGATTAAATAATTGGAATAATTACTATTGTCCCTCTATACTTTAGTTTGATAAATTTTTTTTATTTATTACTAATTAAACTTTATTTTTTTTATTTTTTATGAAATTACTATTTCTCCTTTCATTTCTAACTGTTAACATTAAACATGTAATGACTATTTTGTCCTTCATTAAAATTAAGAAGTTAAAAAGATGACATTACCTTCATTTATAGAAACTATATTTAATGTCAATTATATCTTAAAAATCTTATATTCTAAAACCAATTTTGGATTTGAAAGAGTACTAGTTGTCTACATTTAAAATATGATGAAGACCCAGATCAAGAAAGTTTGTGAATGAATTATCTCTTGAGATGTTGTTTTTTCATCATTAATTCCATTAAAATGTGCATCATGGTAAAGATGAACTGTTTCAAACTATAAATTTAAGTTCTAATAGTAGGAGCAGTGATTTGGAAGGAAAAAAAAAAAAAATGAATACTTGTGTGTGTATTGTAATTCTTGGAATTTACACAAAATTGCAATGATTTTTGTTGCAACATGATACTTGTTAATGAGGGTCTTACTATTGCACTAAAAAATATAAATCATATAGATTTTTAAGTAAGATTTATCTTCAATGGAAGTGTTGTTCTGAAATTATTTTTGTTTTTGTTTTCTTCTAAGAATTTAATTCAAAAATTGGTGGGACCACATGCTTATGTTTGTTGAAACTTACAGCTCCACCCCTAAATTTTCCACAATCACAATGAAAAAAGTTTTATAAATAAATTAATATATAAGATGCTAATTGATAGGAAATTTGGTAACATGCACAATTGTTAGCATGTATTAGGTAGTTTTCAATTAGCAACTTTGAATTAAATTTGATATTTTCTCATATTTAGTTTTTATTTTGAGTTTTATTTAGTCACATCTTTCCTTTATTTGGTGGTTTCTTTTTAGAGAAGAAAAATCAATTCTTTCATTTATTTGGTGGTTTCTTTTGTAAAGAAGAAAATAGATTTAAGGTTAATTTTAGCTCTGTTATAAAATAAAGAAGATATATTGAATACAAAGAATAATATATGATTACATATTTATAATGGAATTAGCATATTCTCTAATTTGATAATATCAGACTCTACAAATAAATATAATATATGATTCTCAAACACAATAAGATAATCTTGATATGGAATGATAGATTGTCGCTCAAGATAGAAGGTGCATAGGATGGAAATATTGACTCCAACATTGTGTAATGAGATGGCTGTGATCTTCAATTAATATGGGGATGTGAATCACCAAGATTGCATTCAAGCAAAAAACGGGGGGGGGGGCCCACAAAAAAAAAAAATAAAAAAAAAAAAAAAAAAAAAAAAAAAATATATATATATATATATATATATATATATATATATATATATAATATATATATATATATATATATATATATATTTTATATATCCCTCCTTTTTCCCCCCTTCTTTATTTTTTCGTTTTTTTTGGCGGGTTCCCGCAGGTGCTGGGGGGGGGCGAACAAATCGTTTAATCTCCTCACCTTTGTTCACGAGTGATGTTTTTTTTTATTTTTTTTTTATTTTTTTTTATTACCCTCAAGATATTTTGAAGGTCGGGGCTTTTGTGATCCGTTTGTCCAAATTACCAACCTTCCTGTCCCGTCACCAAGAATACAACCAAGTCACTGGACTTTGTAACCGAATAGTCGAAACTCTTCTGGAAGGACCACTTACTGGTGTTACACTCCACATAGCATATGCTAGCTGGTGTATTTCTGCAGTCCAAAGGTTTCCCCTTGGCGGGACCTATTAGAAATTATGAAACCGGGTTTCGTTCCTATCGATCCTTAACATGAGTCCGGCTTGAAGAAGTTCAAGAGACTGGTAGAAGAAGAAGAGGTCTAGAACAGACTTATAAGATACACAATTCCTAACGATCTCAATCCTTATTAGGTAAAGAGTAAAACACATAAAAATTTAATCTTTTCAACAATTTTAAAAGGCGATTACTCCGAATCCTTCGTTGCACCATCCATGCCTAGCTTTCGAAGTCTATCGAGCTAATGTCCAGCCACAACCAATTGCCCCGACGCACACGGCAAGCGGGACTTATGTTGGAATTTAGGACTAGCACATCGGATCTTAATAGTTTTCTAAAATTAAACTGGTCTTACGGGAGGAATTTATGCAGATTCATCCTTGTAACAAGATAATTAAAACGTGTTTGAAAGATTAAGAAAAATGAATACCAAAAATTTACAAGAGTAGGAATTTACAGATGAAATGCATACCACTTTTCACCAAATTTAGCGGCAGAGCCGACCATTTATGGTTATGTGGTCTAATGAGATGCATGAAAAATTATCGAGGGGCCTAGGAGATGAAGGAAGCACGACTGTAGGCTATTCATCCCAAATCCTTCCTCGAAAAAATTAAAGAAAGAAATGAAAGAAGTAAATATACATATAAAGTGCATGATGATGCATGATGTCAAAGTTTAGAGGGGCCTAAGAGAGATGATAGAAGCACGACTGTAGGCTTTCATCCTCAAATCCTTCCTCTAAGAAATTAATAGAAAAAAGAATAAAACACACGGCACAAGATTAGCTACATCTTAACCACTTAGGGTTCCCTTTCGGGATCCCGAAGTGTTAACTAAATACTAAGTAGAGAAGAAAGGATCCAAACATACCATTATGTAAACTTGTCTTTATTTTTTCAAAAGCATGTTACAAGAGAGCTTGATACAAGAGAGAGCCAAGAAGAGAGAGAGAGAGACTTCACACCTTCACCTTCATCCTTTTGCTATCCTTCCTCCCCTTTTTCTTACACTAACTACTTCTATTTATAGGCAAAGGGTGCCTCCTATTCCTAAAGACACATGTCACCATTTTAAGCTAAGTTGTAATGTACTATTACACTTGTCAACTTACTACAAAGATGGAAGTAAAAGGACTAAGGTACATTTTTCAGGGTACTAGAATACCCTTAGCCCTTTTTGGTATTTACAACATTGTCCACTGAGGTGTCACTTTAATGATTAAAGAATGATCCCATGCAACACCCTCTACGCATGCAGCTTTGTACTTCTGCTGGGGACCGTAGATTTGGTATTTCTTCAAGAACCACCCCGTGGCATTCCATGTAGCATAAAACTACTGTATTCCACATTGGTTTGGTTCGGGTGTGTAACCCATATTTTCTGCAGACAGGGTTCTTGCACGGCATACCTTTATCCTTAGCATGCTAAAGTGTGATGAACACTACGTTTTGTAACCCGTGTCCAGGGTTAGCCGGTTTTATACTAGCCTGGCCTAGTTTACCCAATGTTTTTCATGCTTGGTACTAGCATGGATCCTGTTGTAGCCCGGATCGAGGGTTAAGGACAATTATGTAGTTTTACATGGTTGTCCTATGAACCATGTGGTCCTTTATGGATTGGGCCAAAATCCTTGTGGTTTTGTTAAGGTCCACAAAAACCATCCCTAAGTTTAACGTCATTTGGGTGTGAGACGGATGGTTAGGGAATCACCCCTTTGTTCAATCTACATTTCCAGTAGATTTTGTGATGTTGACGGAGACTTTCCTTTGTTGTGTCTTCGTCGTACTATTTCATATTCAGTGTCTTCTTGTGGGGTCAATGTTCTTTCTTGTTCGTCCTGTGGGTTTATGGGCCCACGATAGCTTCCGCCGTATTGTGTGAATTTTTGTTGAAGGAGAGCTTCTATTTCTCCAAGTATTTCTGTTTTGAAGGCCTCCATTGGTGATTGTGAGCTAGAGCCTGGTGATACTTGTTCAACTTGTTGAGCTTCGTTTGCTGATGGAGTATCTTGTGCTTTGTAAAGTTGTAGCTCAGCTAAGAGGCTTTTGTTCGAAGCTTCTAATCGCTGAATTAGTCTTTCTTTTGTAGCATTTTCTATTTGTAACTTGCTTATCCTCATAGAACAATTGGCTACTTGATCCAAGAGTTCCCGGTTTTTGTTCTTGATTGGCTCGCATTGTATACAAGTTGTATTCCTCTCGAGCCATGTTGGAGAAAGAAGGTTGTTGAGGAGGAGCATTACGTAGTTTTGGATCTACGTAATATGTTGGGCCAATCATCGACTTGGCAAAAATCTGTGCTTGTTCGAGGGTCTCATATCCCTTGAAGAAAGGAGTGGGATAACCCTTTGTAGCTTCTGCAACATCTTCCCAATCAAGAAAAATGCCAGTATTGTGTCCTTGGTAGACGACGTAGAACTTCGCCTTGCCTTTCTTTGTTCGCAATTGTCCGTATAGGAAAGCAGCAGCATGTATGGCATTGGCTAATCCTGAGATAGCTTTATGTTGAGTGATACACTTGTTTGCATTGTACCATATGTTGTCCAAACATATTTGCTCTTCATCACTGATCATATAGCCATTGCTATTTTCAAACTTCATGTGAGAGTTTTTGAACAGAATATGTTTTCCAAAGTTTATAGTTTCTGGGGGAGAGGGAATTCTGTGTGGTGAGAAAGAAGGGAATGTGCGAGCTGCTTGGTATTTGAATTACCATTGTTCCCATTATCTTTGGCAGGTAAACGCCGTGTTTGTGGTGAGAAAGTATTATTCAATAATTGTGAGGGGGTTATCGGAGGAGAAATTTGTAGAGCTTTGTTCTGGAGTTGTATTACTCCTTTGTATGAGATCTCGGATCATATCATCTTCCTGTGTAATCATAAAATAAAGGTGGTTAACCAGGGTCCTGTAAAATTTGGTGTATCCTGGATAGTAAATCAGCAGTTTTGTTGTCTACACCTTTTATATGTTCAATTGTAATTTTATATCCTCTATTATAAAAATGGTTTCTTAAAAGAACCCATCTCCTATGTTGTATTTTCCTTTCATTTAAATTATTATATGCCTTGACTATGGCTTCACAGTCTGTTCTAATTGTAAATGGTCGATTTGTTAAGAATATTTCCATACAATCAAGTCCTTTTAATAAGGCCTCAATTTACGTATTCAACGAGAGGTCAATGTTTTTATACTAAACTTTTCTGAGTTATACCTACTGATTTCTTGAGTTGATTTAGGGTGTTGTTACGATGGTTTAATTTTTAAAATAGCTCCCAACCCGACTTCACAACCATCAGTTTCTATTATTCGATAATCCTTATCTGTAGGTAATCTTAATGAGGGAATATTTAAGAAAAGATTTTTAATTTTTTGTACAAGAAGAATATCTTGATTATTCCATCTGTGTTCGCCATTCGATGAAGTTTTATGATGTAACGGTCCTAAATATTTTCCTAAGTTTTGTATGAAAGGTCTAGCTTGATTAGCTAAGCCTAAAAATGATCGAATTTGTGTTATAGATGTTAATTTATCGGGAAAGTCATGTATTTTTGTGGCAATATGGGGTTGTAACTTAATAGTACCATTGCCTAATTCCATTCCTAAGAATTTAATGTATTGTTTACCAATTTCCATTTTCTTTTTTGAAATAATTATACCATTATTCATAAATTAGGCAAATATTATTTTCAAATGACTTATATGTTCTTGAGGTGTTTTACTATAGACTAAAATATCATCTATATAGACTATAGCAAATTTCTTATGTTTTAAAAATATATC
This sequence comes from Hakea prostrata, assembly GCF_041222555.1. NCBI lineage: Eukaryota > Viridiplantae > Streptophyta > Magnoliopsida > Proteales > Proteaceae > Hakea > Hakea prostrata. Next base: position 18,306,540 of record NC_142607.1, on the reverse strand, counting down.
ATCCATTCGTCTTTGAAAGAACGAGATGGAGCGTTTTTTAATCCAAAGGGCATTACTAACCACTCGAAATGTCCTAAGGTTGTAGAAAAAGGCTGTCCATTCTATTGAGTCTTTATGCATTTTTATTTGGTGGAAACACTGATTTACAATCAAATTTGCTAAAAATTGTACAATCTTGTATATGACTTAGCAAATAATCTCTTTCAGGTATTTTGTAAGAATCTTCATGTGTATTATCATTTAATCTTTTATAATTTATTACCATTACGGTTTTTCCTCTAATTTGTTCGGCATGATTATTTACAATGAAGGCTGCACTAGAATGTCGAGAATTTGATTTTTGTATTAATTTATATTCTAATAATTCTTTCATGTGTAATAGAAATTCTTCATTATCTTTAGGTGTATATTTACTTCATCTGTATCTATTCGCATTTCGGGATTAATTATTTCTAATTTACAAATTGGTTTTGTAACATTCCAATGTTTAAGTGGATTATCATTTGCTATGATTTCTAATTTTTCTAAATTTCTAATTATCTGTTGGATTTCATTGTTTGAGTCAAGACTATAATATAAAGATTTACCCGTGATTAGATGTTCAAAATGTTGAGGTTCTATTATGAGAAGTCATTCATTGTTCCTTTTTGAAGTTTCTGCAATATGTTCATTATATTGTAATTGAAGTGGAGGTAATCCACATTGATTTCGTGTCTGGCGCATGTGTTTGAAGAAATGTTAATGGGTTTTGTTTTTTGAGTTTTGGAAGTCGACTTAACGATTCCACCACGCGAAGTTGCCGACTACGATTGGGTGATGCGACGGCGTGACGCGCGATATTCATTGGTAGAAACCGTGGGTGTAAGGGTAGAACCATCAAAGAGAAGAAGGGCCTCTTTGGTGATTAGAAGACCCGCATTTTGATTTAAAAGGAAATTTAGGCCTAAAAGCATATCGATAGAAGGGGGCATGTCAGTTTTGATATAAACAGTGTCAAGGGGGTAGGAAAGAGAATATTGTTTACAATGGTTGCGAAAAGCAATTGTGGAAGGTTTGAGTTGATGAGTATATATATGGGGAATATTATCAATACCATAACTGAGCGTAGTTTGTGGGTCAGATATGGGCTGAGTATCATGTTCAGAGATAAAATGGGAAGAAAGGAGGTTTTTTGTACATCCGGTGTCAACATGGGCTATAAGAAATATCTCTTTGTTGGTGGAAAGAATTGTTAGTTTGACTTTGACCAAAAGAGTATGTAAAGTTGGGTGAGGTGAACATTGGAAAGTGGGAAAAGAAGCGGGGTCAGAGTTTGTGGAATATTCAGTGTTGTAGAGCTCGGTAGGCGGTGATTGAGAATGTTGTTTTAATTGTAATAATTCAGTAATATATTGGACCTTGGATGTTAAGGTATGTAGAGTTGTGTGCATGGTTTGAATATCAGATTTAATAGAGACGATATCAGATTCGAGGGCTGAAACGCGAGTTTGAAGTTGTGCATTATTTGATTCAATTTGTGTTAATCGAAGATCAGAAGGTGCTGTGGGAGTCTGTATAACTGGTGTGTTTTGGGTTGAGGTAGGTGAGAGAAGAGTTATATTTGAATATTCGGGTGTGCGTAAAAATGGAGAGGTTTTGCCAGTAAGGCAAGAGTTACAGGCTTCTTTATAACATTTGTTACATTGATACCGGTTTTGTAAAGATGGCCAAAAGCCACAGTAAAGACATCCTATTTGTAGGTTGCCTTTGTTGTTTATCCAATTATGAGAACAACTTGTCATTTAATAAATATGGTTTAAATTGATGTTGTGGAATAATTCTTCTATTGGTTTTTGTTCAAGATCTTCTTGTTCTATATCTTCCCTATCATGGATAGTAATTATACTATAAATGCTTTCGGTGTCGGAAACATCTTTATCAATTTCTAATAACGCTTGATTTGTATTTTGTACTAAATAAGCATTCTGAGTATATGTATTTTGTAGATTTGGGCAATTATTACTAAAATGTCCTGTATTGCCGCAGGTATAACACTTTAATTGTTGTTTATATGTCCGTCGAGGGTCATATCGTCGAACATGTTTATCTTGAGATAAAAATGGTTTTTAGTTGTAGATTTTCGGATAGAGTAATTGGAATTTGTTTTTCGAGGTTTACTAGTATAGCTATTTTGGCTTTTAGTGAGATTTGTATTGTATTTAGAATTCTGGTAATTTCTATTTTGTTTAGCTTGTTTTCTATAGAATGGTATATTTCTATTGTATTGTTGTGGGACATACATTATATCGCAATAGCTATTATCACCCTTTAATTGTTTTTGTGCTAATTGGTCTGCACATTTAGCTTTGAGTGTTTCCATTATAAATTGTATTTTTATACCGAGACCGTGCATATCTTGCTTTAGTTATATGCTCAGCATTGTCTTTTAAAAATTTATTCCAAGCTTCGAGTATTTGTTGTCCTAATATTCCGGGTAATTTTAAGAATAGTTTGTCACTTATTTCTTTATTAAAATATAATCCAGATTTTATTCCATGATACATGTAATCATTACAAAATTGTTTAATATATCGATAATCTGTTAAAGACATTTGTTCTAATGTTTTTAAGGCATCAGCCTGCTCTGTGGTGTTTCCTAAATTTGGGTCTTTTCCGGTGACTAATTGGCCTACATAATTTAAGAAATTGAAGGGATTATTTCCTAGATTTATTAAATATTGATATGTGGGTTGATATTCTTGTTTAAATTTTTCCCATATCACTTTAACAGAGTCACCTAAATATGTTTCTAATCTAGCAAATAATTCTTCTGTTGTTAAATTTTCTACATTAAAATTTTTATAAATATCATTAGTAACTCTTTGTTTCCAAATAGCTATATATGACATTCCATTTTTGTGGATCATGATGTGTTATATTTAATATAGCTCCTTGCTCATGATTACGGAATATTATCGGTTCATCGGTAGGATATCTTTGTCCTCTAGATTTCCATTGTGTATTATGATTAAAATTGTTGGTATTTCCGGTAACCAAAATATATCTTTATGTTGTGCGAGATGGTCTAGGTAGATTCATTCCGGATGATCCATCTTCGGTACTCATTCTTTGTATCTCGTATGTGAGTATTGTGAGGTTGATGTGAAGCACTAGCTCTAGATTCTTGTGGTTCCATATATTCATTATTTATATTATCTATAATTTCTTGTATATACTCACGTTACGGATCTACAACATATTCCGTATTAATAATATTTGATATTTCGATTCGAATTCTATGTCGATTCATAGGTGATATTTGTATCGGGGGTTATAACAAGTTCTTTTTGTTTTTCTATAACCTTAAATTTGTTTTCTTGTTCTAACTTATCTTTTTTACATTGTTCTTCTACTAATTTGGTAATTATTGCTATATTATTTGTTAATTTATCTATTGATTGGTGCATTTCTTTTAAAGTATTTTTGATATCCATTTTGTTTTGTTTAATCACTAATTGATTGATATCGATTGTCTGTCTTAGGTTGAGTTAGGGTTGTATAATTTGTGAATTTTATTAATGTCTCTCCTTTAGCGGTTTGATACATTGAGTGTTCAGATGGAGTTATTGTCATTTGTGTATCGTTTTGCACTATTTGAGAAATGTTCCATGGTAATCCTGCATATTCAAAAGAGTCTATTTTAGGGGGTGTTATGGCTTTTACTCCTTTACTAGCCATACTTTCTACTATATCTTTTATATTTATTTTATAATTAGTGGTTGAATTTTGTATTCCGGCTCCTAAAAATCCAGTACAAATTATAAGATTGTTTCCTGTAAATCCTTCATATCCTTTAGTTTGGATTCCTATCTGTATATTGTTTATAAAAGCTTCTTTATCAATTAACATATCGGGGTGAAGAATACTAATCCTACATTATTGTTCATATCTATTTCCATTAATTGTATTATTGAATTTGTGTTTTTCCATCTAGAATCATATATTGTTACCGGGGCTTTAGTGCCTAAGTGTTTTTGAGTAAGGGATTTTATTCCAACTACAAATATTCAGTGTGTATTAATTTAATATGCTTTGGTTTTAATAATATTTTTAATTCTTTGTCCACCATTGGTAATCGATGGTTTGTCCTTCTAAACAACTTACAATTTCTTCGTTTTTGTGTCTTATAAATACGAGTATCTCTTGGGAAGTTTGTTTGTATTATATAAGGTTTTAGGGTTTAATAGATTTAAAGCATTATTCCTAAATATTTCTATATTTTCATTTATATCTACAATTTATGTTATTTTATTTTCTTGTGGGCTTTCGGAAGTTTTGGAGGATTGTCCTACTAGTTGTCTATTCGAAAATTTTCTTATCATTTTACTCATGATTTTTGCACGTAAAATTTAGCTAGGGGTTTTGGTTGTGCGAGTCTATCTATTCTGTTGTCTTGTTAATATTTAGATTTTCCATTTGAGATAATATATCATTTCTTGTGGTTTTCTTTGGTATTAAATCTTGTACTAAAAGCAAATCTTTGTGTAATTGTTCTAAGTTATTTAGGAGTTTTAAATGTAATAATATAATTACATTATTTTGTTTAAGGAGTATTTTATCGGTGGGTTGTCCTGGATCATATTTTGATAAGCCTTCCGTTTAGGGTGATATTCTTTGGCTTGTTGTAAAATTTGTTGATATATCGGGTTGTCTTCCATAGCCTAATATCCTATTTGTTTAATTATCTTTTCTAAATATTCTAATTTTTCCATTATTTGATCACACCTAATATTTACTTTATCACATCTTTCGTTCAATAAATTAAATATTTCTTTATACTTTATATGTCTATTTTGCTCTTGTTCAAAGAAAAAGATTAATTTATGTATATCCTCACTTGTTGGTAATTGTTGTAATTTTAATTGGTTTTTTCTGAGACATAATTTGTTCTAATTCACTTTTTATGTAATCTTGATTTTGTCTAAGTACTATTAGTTCATTTTTATAATTTTTATTTTCTTGGTCCATTTAGTAATATTCTTCGAATTATGATAATCTTCAAATAGTTTGTCATTTTCTTCATTTACTCTAATTATTTGTTCAAATTGTTTTAATAATATTCCAATTTCTTCAAATAATTCATAATTTTGTTGTCTAAATTCTTTTAGAAGTTTTCTTTCTTCTAAGGTAGGGCCGCGTGGTCCTAAATATCTTGGAGCAGTTAATCGATGTATACTATCATAATTATTTCCGATTTGTTGTTTCAAGATTACTATCTCATCACTTATATCTTTTTGTTTTTGGATTTCTATTTTCATTTCTTGAGTTTTTATATTTATTGTTTCGATTAAAGTTAAACTTCTATCAAATGGTTCATATCCGTAAGATATAGCTAATTTCATTTTCATATTTTCTATATTTTTATACCAGGGAGGTCTTAGTCAGGTTGATCGAAATAACTCGAAATCCTATGTATACAATATTTTTGTCTTATTGATCTTGTGTCTTCTTTTAATTGTATATATTGTGATAATAATTTTGAATTTGTGGATTCTATGGATGATGCTAATTTATCAAATATAAGTTCTCTTATTTCACTGGGTAAAGTTATTCCTTGACTAATAGTTTCTTGAGGAGTTCAATAATATTTATTGCATGTTTAAAATATTCTAATAAGCTACAAAAAGCCACTTTCTTTCCGTTAGTTGTTTGACTAAGTTGTAAAGCGATATGTATCTTGTGTATGTTTCTACTAGTTTTTGCATAATTATTAGAATAATTTGTTACCAAGATGACTCATGATGCAAATTGTGCTAATTCTTTTTGTTTATATTCTAAGATAGCCTTTAATCTATCTATTTGGTATATTCTTATTAGTATTGGTGGTTGATTATCTATTCTCCAACGTAAATAGTCCTGGGATATTATCAAAGGGTTCATTATGATCTATTTTCGCCATTTTTCTTCTAAAATAATTAACTTCATTTTCTGTTTCTTTTATTTTATCTCTTAAATTTTTTATTTCTCTTAACGTGTCTTAGCCTATCTTGTGAACTCATGTTCCAATTAATGTTATTAAATATTAGAGTTTTTCTATTAAATTTGCATAATTATTCTATTTCGTAATTATCACTATCTTCAATGTCAATTGCGGTATTTAATTCATTTTGTTTAAGCTCCATATATTGTTTAATATTTCCATAAATTTTTACTAAATTCTTAATTTGTTCAAATAATTTTTGATTATTTCTTTCAATTTTATTCATATGTTTTCTATCTTTTTTACTTATTATGACTTGATCTTTATTCATAATATTATGGATTCTGTTATAATTTTGTTGAATTTTAGTTCTTATACAAACAAGTTCATCACCAATATTTCTTTGGTGTAAAATTTCTATTTTAATTTCATGTTTTTTTATTTCTAGAGTTTCAGACATGAGTAATTCATATGTATAAGGATCAAATCCCATAGATGTGGGACTTTTATATTTTATTCCTTTTATAAGATCATACCACGGTAATTCTGTTTCTTTTTTGTCAAAATGTTTCTTGCCAAATATATCACATATTTTTGTCTTTGATTTTTAAACTTATTTCTTAATTGTTCTTTTTGTACTACGAGTATTGGTTGGTTTAATAGAAATTGCTAACTTATCAAAGATAAGTTCGCGGATTTCTATTGGAAGAGTTAATCCTTGTTCAACATATGTTTGTGGAAGTTCTATAATATTCACAATTGTTTTGTAATATTCAAGTAAGCGCAAAATACTTCTTTTATTTGTGAAAAATTATTACAATTATGCAAAAGATGAATATAACAACAACAAGTAAATTTAGCTACTACTTCCTTCATTATATCAAGTTTCTAAAGCCAGTAAGGAAAATTTCTAGAGCTCGAAAAGTAAATTTACTAGGCCAGTGCAGATCAAGTGAATAGTGAATAGAGAATCCTTTGGATCACCAGTGATCAATAAGGTTGTATATCCTACTCTAGTACTACCTTCGTAGTTAAGACTTACTTATCTTGGCCTCGATGCAAAGTTATACTATATGAATGCAAAGATATCGAAGGAGTCGTTTTCTCGTGGTCTTTCTTGGTATTGTATGGTACATTTCGTTTGGCGCAAACACAAAGCCTACGGGGCTCCATCTAATTATCGAACCGAGACTTATAGCCAAGCTCGCTCTCCGAAGGTCGGATACCATAGACTTTCCTTTTGGGCTAGGGGATGCATCCCATAGAAATTGAACCATAACTTCAGAATTTGATCCCGAGAAAACGTTCCTTACATAATATCCGGATGCAAGATGGATGCATGAATAGCCACTTTCATCTTGCTGACTAAAGAATAGATATGTTTCGATCTACTAAGTTTAAAGCCTTTGATTCCAAAGCTCCACCATGATGCTGTTTGGTATTAATCCCCACTTGGGTCTCATCAATCAACACAATATCATCCGCAAAAAGCATACACCGGGGACGGGACCCCATCTTGAATGTCTTTGGTTAATTCATCCATTACCAGTGCAAATAGATATGGGCTTAAAGTTGACCCTTGATGTAGCCCAACCGTTATCGGGAATTCCTTACTTTGTCCCCCCACTTGTTCTAACACTAGTCACCGAACCATCATACATATCCTTAACTATATCTACATATTTACTTGCAACACTTCTTTTCTCTAGTACTTGCCAAATTAACGCTCTAGGGACTCTATCATAGGCTTTTTCTAGGTCAATAAATACCATATGAAGGTCTTTCCTACATTTTCTATACCTTTCCATAAGTCTCCTAATTAAGTAAATAGCCTCCGTTGTAGATCTTCCGGCATAAACCCAAATTGGTTCTCCAGAATCGTAGTTAAGTGTCTCAACCGGGTTTCAATTATTCTCTCCCATAATTTCATCGTATGGCTCATCAATTTAATGCCTCTATAGTTATTACAACTTTGAATATCTCCTTTATTTTTGTAAATTGGAACCACAACACTTCTCCTCCAATCATCTGGCATTTTCCCTGTGCTCATAATCTTATTAAACAACTTAGTCAACCAAACTAGTCCATGGGTTCCTAAGCTCTTCCATACTTCAATTGGGATTTCATCAGGACCTTGTGTTTTGCCAAGTTTCATCCTCCTTAAAGCTTCTTTTACTTCGGACATCGAAATTCTACGTATATAAGTTCGGACACCAGTGCCTTGGTGAAAAGTGTAATCGTCCGAGACATAAGTGCTTGAAGAATGCTCATTTAGTAAACTAGAGAAATAGGTTTCCCATCTTTTCTTAATATCCTCCTCACAAACTAATACTTTACCATCTCCATTTTTAATACATCTAACATGGTCAAGATCTCTACTCTTCCTATCCCTCATCTTAGCTATCTTATAAATAGATTTTTCCCCTTCCTTTGTGCCCAACTTATTGTATAACTCTTCATACTTTCTTTCCCTTGCTTTTCCCGCAATTTTCTTAGCTTCATTTCTATCTAACCTATACCTTTGAAGATCCTCAACATCCTTAGTTCTTTGCCATGTCTTAAAACTAGCCTTTTTATTCCTAATGGCAGCTTGAACCTCACTATCCCACCACCACGTCTCTCTATAAGAATGGATCTTTCCTTTTGATTCACCTAGAACATCTTTAGCCACCTTCTGAATACACATAGCCATCTCATTCCACATTGCATTGGTATCCCCTTTAAAATCCCATTTTCCTTGTTTGACTACTTCATTAACGAAGGATTTAGAGTACTCTCCTTTCAAATTCCACCATTTTATTCTGGGATAGTTTACCTTAGACCTTTTATGTGTTCTTGGGACTAAGCACATATCCAAGACCACAAGTCTATGTTGTGCAGTTAAGCTTTCCCCCGGTATCACCTTGCAATCCTTGCACAACAATCTATCAGTCCTTCTAGTTAGGAAGAAATCTATTTGGCTTCTATGCTGTCCACTTTTGAAAGTAATTAAATGCTCATCACTCTTTTTGAAGTAAGTATTTATAATAGATAGATCAAAAGAAGTAGCAAAATCCAAAATTGAAATCCCCTCGTCATTCCTTTCTCCAAAACCATATCCTCCATGAACACTCTCATATCCTCTTTGATCTTTTCCAATATGTCCATTTAAATCACCTCCTATGATAATCTTTTCTCCTTGACGAATTCCTTGCAAGTAATCCACCCATATTTTCCCAAAATTCTAGCTTTAGACTTTCATCTAGTCCTACTTGAGGTGCATATGCACAAATTATATTTACGAACTCTTTCTCCATTACAAGCTTGATAGCAATAATCCTATCACCCACTCTTTTAACATCCACCACATCATTTTTTAAATCTTTATCCACTATTATACCCACTCCATTTTTATTTGTTTTATCCCAAGATACCAAAGTTTAAAGTCATCCAACTCTTTGGCTTTTTTACCCCTCCATCTAGTCTCTTGAATGCAAGCTACATTAATCCTTCTTCTCCTCATAACATCTATCAATTCTAAGCTCTTACCAGTTAGAGATCCTATGTTCCAAGATGCCAATCTAATCCTATGCTTATGGACTAGCTTCTTTACCCGCACTCGTCCACGGCGCGGGAACCCTTGCCTACTTATCACCGCATCCGGGCGCTCGATGCGACGCGTCGCCGCTATACAGGGGACGCCCTAGCTAACCCTTGCCCACTTATCACTACACCCGGGCCATAGTGTAGCGCGTCGCTTCTTTTGTCGGGGAACGCCCTAGCATAGCTTTTATCATATAAGGTCGAATCCATGAAAAAAGGTTTGGCTAGATTTTTTCCGGTGCCGGCTGCCGACCTGACGCACCAACCCTCCTCCTTTACCCGGGCTTGGGACCGGCAGCAAAACACTGGCGGAGTTTATGCAAAAGATGAATATAAACAGTAAATTTATCTACTACTTCCTTCATTATAGCAAATTTATAAAGACAGTAAGGAAAATTTACTAGAGTTCCGAAAAGTAAATTTACTAGCAGCAAGTGAACAGTGAATAGTGAATAGAGAACAGTGAACTGGATATAGCGAGTGATCAATAAAGTTGTATATCCTACTCAGTACTACCTTCGTAGTTAAGACTTACTTATCTTGGCCTGATGCAAAGTTATACTATATGAATGCAAAGATATCGAAGGAGTGGTTTTCTCGTGGTCTTTACTGGTATTGTATGGTAAATTTCGTTTGGCGCAAAACACAAAGCCTACAGGGCTCCATCTAATTATCAGAACTGAGACTTATAGCCAAGCTCGCTCTACGAAGTTCAGATAATAGACTTTCCTTTTGGGCTAGGGGATGCATTCCATAGAAATTGAACCATAACTTCAGAATTTGGTACTGAGAAAACGTTCCTTACATAATATCCGGATGCAAGATGGATGCATGAACCACGCTCTATATATATATATATATATATATATATTCTCTTGTAACTTTTTTTGTTTTTAGGTAAATTATTCTCTTGTAACAAAACATTGAATATAGTGAAAAACCTAATGCTAGTCGTACCCTTATATTGAGGTGAACTAGGGTAAAATCCATATTTCTTTCTTTCTTGTTTTCTATTCAATTATGTGTGATTGATTGCTCTAATCCTTACAAAATTTAATATTTTACAATAGGAGCGCATTTAATTGAATTTTTTTAGAGATAATGATGTAATTTATTATAAATACAGGGGTCTATAAGTAATTTGCTCTAAATATTATTTTAAAACCAACCTTAAAACCGGTCTAAACGAAAAGGTTAGGGGGTGTTTGGTTCCGCAATTCTGTGGAATCGACTTCAGAATCATGTTTCTGAATCATTTTGCAACCAAACGTATTTTTTTGGGTGGAATCATGATTCCCTGGAAGCCAATTCCAGGGAATTGCGGAACCAAACGGCTCCTTAGAAATCCGAATCGGTCCCAGCCGTTCGGGTACGAATACGGGACCATTTTTTTCCGAGTCACCGGTTGTCTTTTGAACCTATTTTTCGAGTTGTAATGGAAATAAATTTGGGCATCAAAGCCGAGTTCAAATCTGATGCTAACTTCGTCTATCTGCTTCAGGTCTCGTTTCTTCCATCTTTTCCTTCACTAAATATAAATATTGTCTGCCGATCCCTGCAACAGAGATGGGGGATTTTTCTTCGGACAACCCTGATTTTTGATTTTTTCATTCTGGGAAGCTTGTGAGTTTTCCTAATGGATACTAAAGCTTTGGCGAAGTCAAAGAGAGCTCACTCTCAACATCACAGTAAAACTAAAAGACCTCATCCGAATCAAGCATCAAGAGCCGCTTCGGTCTCTGCCCCTGCTTCAGCAGTGAACGAGAAAAAGCCGTCTGGGAAGCAAACCAAGGAGAAAACTCCCCATTTTCGTGGTTCTTCTTCTTCTTCACTGCCCTCGAACTGGGATCGCTATGAAGAAGAGTTCGATTCAGGGCTTGAAGATCTGTCGCATGGTACTACGAGCCAAGTTAGTGATGCTGTTCCCCGAAAGAGTAAAGGGGCTGACTATGCTTACTTAATTTCCGAGGCTCAGTCGCAGTTACAATCACAATCATTGGCCGAGGCTCACCCACAGTTACAACCACAATCTAATCCAAACTTGGACGGCTCTGCGTTTTTCAATGATTCTTTCCCAGGTATGCCTTGAACTCTTGATGTTGTTTGTGTATCTGCGCCTTCTATCCATGAAAAGTTGAATGCTTTTGATTTTTTGGATTGCGTTCCTCTTTTCTTCTCACCCCCAGATAAAAAATAAAAGAACACCCATTTTGTTTAAAAAAGATTTAAACCTGTAATGTAGACCTTGGTCTTCTAACGTATGCCACCATCTAACACTCTAGTTTAGTTTTTAGGGTTTTTAGAGAATGATGCAATTCAAAGAAACTAACTTAGGTACCCGGGTCTAAAAAGTCTTTGGTAAGGTAGGCTGGCAGCTTTGGGGTCACAACATGAGGGGTCTACTCAAGCCCATGATATAATTATGATCCGGTGTAGTTTTCAACTCTAGCCATGGACAGCTATTTCCTTATCTTTGAAGGCCTGGAGTTTCTTCCTTTTCAATGCCATCAAAGTAATTGCAGAAAATTTCAGTCTTCATAAGATGGTTCTTTGTTTCGTGTTTCATGTCAAGTATTGGTTTCAACCAGTGTTTGGAATGTTGGTCTTAAGAGATGTCACTAATATTTATTGAAGAGATGCTAGACATGCTTTGTGATGCCTTCACACATTAGTTTTTAGGAACTGTACAAAATAAGCAATGAATATTGATACCTAATCAATGGTAGGTTATTTTTGTCAGGGGGGCATATATGTAATGCAAATCTTCATTAACAGCTGGGATATTAAACCAACTAATAAAATAATAAGAAGCAACTACAAAGATTTGCCATAGGACAAGGTGTTGGGAATTAAAGGGGTTCCCTAGAATTTCTTTGCAAAAAAAATAGGCAAACAAGGAAAGTGGGAACTTTAGAGTGAGGCAGTGACATGATGTGGGAGGAGATGACTACTTGTATAATGAAAGTTGCTAAAGATGTCCTGAAGGAAAGGAAAGGAAAACATCCTCCCCCTAGGGAGACTTAGTGGTGTGATGATTAGGTCCAAACAGTCATTAAAACTAAGGTTGCTAGCTGTAAGACTTGGCAAAGGTTTATAAATTGTAGCAATCAAGTATCAGCAAACAGGACTATGGAGATACAGTTCCTTCAGGTAGCAGCAAACTGGGAATAGATAGCTTCTATGTGATTGATTAGCTGGTAAAAAGCCAATTCAGCAGTTGAATGAAGTTTAGAAAGGTTAACCGAGCCTCAAAATAATTGCACGATAGGGTCTTTGGTTTTGCAGATTTTAGGACTTTTCAAGATTTAAGCAAATATTTGGAGGCCCATACCCCCCATCCGCATTTGAGAATTTGAATGGACTTCTTGACGTGTAAAATAGCATGATTCAAGCCCAAAACTCCAAATATTTGCTTAAATCTTGAAAAGTCCTAAAATTTGCAGCAACAACAGTAACCCAAGGTATTCCACTGTAAATGTTTCATATGCATGCTTTGTGCTTCCTGTTTCACACATAAAGGTATAGTAAATTTTATCCTTTGCCTTCCTCATAGTGAAACTTTAGTAGCTAGCCAGTGGCTATTAGAATTATTCTTTACTTTGCCTTTTGCTCTCATGGGTGTCATGGTAGTGATGAAATTTCTGACAAACTGGCAATAGAACAAGGCTAGATCATGGAGACTTTAAACTTCTGTCAAAGTTTATGTTACCAGGCAATCTGCCTTGCTATTTATTTACTTAGGATCAATTTCAGCTCCTTGTGACAGCGCAATAAACCCATTAGAGATCAATAACTTAGCTTAATAAATGAGCACTTTTTGGATTAATGTAGAGCTCTTCATCATGTAACATTCTCATTACTGGACTTGTGGATGAGAATGTTGTCAAATTTGACTACAAAAGAATTTGTCGGTGATGGGTATGAACATTTTATTCCCAATTCTCATAAAGGCTTGGGAAAAAGCATGACTTTCCAATCCATCTTTTGGTCTTGAAATCTGTCTTCCACTGATCACTTTTGGATGAATGCAGGTCTGATGATAACCGCTGTTTATTGCTTAAGTCAGTCCTGGAGAAGATAGCAACTCTGGTTTAGCTACACAATATGTCCTGAAGTCATGGAAATAGAAACATATACTTGAGGGTGTCAATGTGTAATGAATACCATATACAGATAGCGTTTTCTTCCCAAATCATCTACACAGAAGGTCACTTAATTTCTTGGGTGTGGTATCAATAGGAGATACCTGTGCATAGTCGGTTTTTGATACATTATCATATTATCTAATATCTATACTGAAAATGGAGATTAGTAACAGGCAAAAAAGTCTCAAAGTAATTAACGCCATCTGTTTTGGTGTAACCTCTGGATTCACCCATGCTTTGAGACACTTAGCACTGTCATCAGGATTAAACTTATTAGCATACAGCCAGACCTAAGTGTATTTAGAAAGAGACCGGTTCTTTCCTCTTTTTGAATGTTGCATTGGTGGTCCTATTGCTGACGGAAAAGGCAAGTTTTCGAGTTCCAGTGCGTTCTACACCTAATGACACTTCATAGACATCTCACTGGAAGCAAGTCAACCCATTTCTAGGTCTCATGAGTGTGGAGTGAATTCATCTTAATAACCATGGCCATCCGTCACCTTGGTTCAGAAAAAGCCTCTTGATAGGTTTTGCAAAACAAACCATTGACAAGGACAAAACAGTTGTAAGAAGTCAAGAAGGAAGCTGTGATGTAGATACAATATGATAAGAAACAACTGATTTTTGATTACAAGAAGAAGCAGCTTTTTAAAGAGCCACAAGCAAATCAGTATCCGATGGAGTAAGCACTTGGAGCTAGCAATCAGACAGTGGGGAGGGCTGCAAGTATTATCTGGTGCCTAAGTGATTTTGGTACACTTGAACTGGCTTAGTGAAAGATACAACGAAAACTATATCAAGAGGAATGGTGTAGGAGAGACAAGGTAGGGTCAACTTAACCTCTTTTTAAGACAAAACCCTTATAAGAAAACTACCAATCTGTAAAAGAATGTCACATTAGCACAAACAGACTGGTTTGGACAAATAGGATTACAGCACATGTGTCCCTTTTGAATACAAGAATAACCAATGAGCACTTGTTGATGGCACAGGAGGCAATTTTTCACCATTATGGCTTAAATCATGAACCAAAAAGGTGTAATAATAAATTTTGAAGTAAAGAAAGCAATGAAGAAATTGTAGACTAATCTGCAAGAACAGTAATAGGCATACGATTAATCAATGACATGACATATTAACATCATTCCCCAAAATCTCTCCGGAACATTCAGATGTATAACTGATGAATGATCAATTTATAATGGATGCAGATTATTCCTTTCAGCAAACTTCTCCTTTTTCTTTTTTTTTAGATTAATTTTAATGATAGCACCCCCTATATATGTGTTTCTTAAAATAGCCCCCTTCATGTTCCTTTGTAAATTCAAATATCAAGGTCCAAGATCTTCATTGACGTGAGTTGAGTTCTAATAAATGTTCTCTTAGATGTGTAGCTCTTTGATCTTGGTCTATATCAGCTTATGCTGTTGATTCACAGCATATCCATGTGCCTTCTCCCTTTTTTTGGTTAAAAATCCATGTGCCTACTTCTAGATCTATCCATAGTTGTTAAGGTGTCACTTAGGTGTCCGGGCGCCTTCAGAGCGCCTCAAATTGGCGTCGCCTTATTTTTAGGCAATAAGGCAACCGCCTTGGGGTATAAGGGCCTTGGGGTATGAGGCGTTGCCTCAAACGCCTTATACCTCAAGGCGTTCGCCTTTTTTTCATTTTTAAATCACATGAAAGATGCCAAATCGAAGGCATATATTGAATTACTTATTGGATTATGATTGTAAAGTATCTATTGTTTGAACCTATATGCATATTTATAATAATGCTACATGTGATCAAATGTTTAAAAAAAATAAAAAAATCGAAGAGAATTAAGTTTTTGACTCAAGTCTCACACTCTCACTCTCATCTCACTCTAATCCCTAATCTCTTTCTCTCTTCTTCTCTTCCATTCCCACAAAGACACTCCGGCAAGCAATGGCCAGCGACAAGCAACTTCTTCTCTTCCTTTCTTCCCGCGACTTTTTATTTAGGACCTACTATGTGTGGTTTGTGGCATGTTGGATGACTTGAGGTAGGGTAATATTTAGTTTTTTTTTTTTTTTTTTTATTTTTTTTATTTTATATTTTTTATATTATATAAGATATGATAGATTTATAATAAATTAGAGTGAATGAGATATACACTAAAAATTTCACTTTAAATGCCTCAACCGCCTCAAAAGCGCCTTGTCGACTCATCGCCTCAACTAGCCTAAACCGCCTCGCATCGCCTCTTTGCCGGGACAACTATGGATCTATCAAAAGATAAGTTTTGAGTTTTTGTAAGCGTGTTGGCTCAGAATTTCATAAATAAATTTAGCAAGACCTTGGTGTCGGTTCAAGCCTATGAACAAAAATGTTGTATAATACCATGGGTTATTTACTTCCTCTATTACGATCTTAGTTCTTATATGATTATTGATACTTTTGGTCATTTTCATCACTTTGATTGTATGGTTGTTTGCGAGTTAAATATTTCTTGCTTTGACACTTCAAATCAAACATATTGAATTTTAAATTAACATCATGGACTTTGAAAAGTTTCTTTGTTTAGTTTGATTGCACAAAATTGACTTGAAGTTTTGTTAGATTTAAATCAGGGAGTGAGCTCTATGCTTTATGCCAGGGGAAACAGAATTCTGTCTTGGATTGGAGATGATGATTTTGTTGTTGATGAAAAAGTAACTACAAGTGGTGAGGTAAGTCTGCACATTGTGTGTCCTTTTAGTGGAAAATGAGACCAAATTATCTTTGAGAAAGTAAAATTGACAATAATAAATTCCTTATGCGTATGCATCTGGTGATAAGTTTAGCTGAGTGAAATTTATTACGTTAATGCTGCAAGATATATTTTTTTAGGGGAGTTTGACCTAAGAAATCCAACTTGTATGCATGCTTTTCTCTCTTTTCTTTTTCTTTCTTTTTTTTTTTTTTTTTTTTTTTGGGGGGGGGGGCGGTCAGGAATTGAATTATGATTCTTCTATTAATGGATTAAAAATAATATAATTGTTGCTGCAGCCTAGGATGAGGCTAACAACTCACCCAAACTAGATGGCAATGAAGTTTAACATACAACTAGATCTCAAATAGTGAAGTCATGCCTGAAACATGGAACTAGATCCTCGTTTCAAAGCTGACCAAGATTGATTGAAGGGGAGTTTAAAAATATCTAAGATTTTGACTACTGTTGACCATGTTTTGGTAATTGTTTCACTCGTTTTAACTTAAACATCCATATAAATTCATTTATCTCCATCCAAATTTGAGTAGACTTGGCCCAAAACCAAGAAAGTCACTTATTTATGCCAAATATTATTTAAAAAAAACGTTTCATAAGTTATTCATTTAATAACATATAATCTCTCTATTTGAATCCAGTGAAACTATTGAAAAATGGAATTTCTGAAAGTGTGAAAAGTGAACCCCCACTTCAATAACAAAAACTAGATTTTTTGTCATAGGTGCAACAGCTTTTAACTGTTGAGATTTTTATTTTATGTATTTTAATAAATTTTAAAATTTTCATAAATCTTAATATGATAAAACATTGTTGACAACCAGGAGTGGTAAAATATTTATTTGTTTTGGTGCTTAAAATTTATTTCCATGCAGTGTGATTTTAAACAGTATTATCTCAACACCAAATTGAGTTATGCAGGAACATAACATAGCTTCAATATAACAATCAGACTTTAGCAAGTAAAGCCATCCAACAAATCCAAGAATGCTTAATTCTGATTCATGTTGAAGAAGTTATATTCTTATCAAACCTTCTTGGGTAAAATGTCCAAGAGAATCAAACTTGGGTCATAACCACAATATTATTTTAAGTTTTCCCTATGTGAAAGTGAAACTATTGCATGGATTCAAAATGTGAAAGATAGCCACCACAACAAGAATCAAGCCAAAAACACAATTTGTAGACCTCAAAAACAATGGTTCAAATTATCTTGGAGAAAGTACTAGGTCTTGACCAAGACAATGGTTGAAATTGAGATAATCTCAATTTAGAGCCTTTGCTCAGAACATTACAATTTGTGTTTGGGATCACATGTTTGCCAATAGGGTAAGAAATCATGGTCTCGAGGCTGATCTTGGCAGCTAGAAAACCGAGATCTTGCAAGATCTCTGCCAAGATATCGAAGAAATTGGGGCCAACTTGAGTGAATTTGAGGTGAATTTGAGGGTCCATCTTAGGGGTTTTTAAAGGGTCAAATTGAGTTGAAACTTGGTATTTAGCTTATTTTAGGCCTTCTGAACACATTGATGACCTTGGATTTGTGAAAACAAGCTTATGTATGAGTTCTAACTTGACCTTAAGTTTGAAATTGAAATGTTGAAGGGAATGATCATGTGATCTTATAAAACATGAATTATTGAATCACTACAACAACAACAACAACAACAAAAGCCTTGTCCCAACTAAATGGGATCAGCTATATGGATTCTTGCCTTTCAATCTTTTCTATTTGAGGCCATGCTAGATACAAGGCCTAAGCTATGCATAGCCTTTCTCACCGCTTCTCTTAATGTTATCTTATGTTTTACCCCTAGCTCTTCTAGTTCCTTCAATTTAAATTATATCACTTCTTCGTACAAGGGCATTTATAGGTCTCTATTGAACATGGTCGTGCCACCTCAAACGACTTTCCCGAAGCTTATAACTTATGGGAGCAACTCCCAGACCAACTCTAATATGATCATTCCTTATCTTATCCTTCCTAGTTTTGCCACTCATCCATCTTAGCATCCTCATTTCTACTACATTGAGTTTATCTATATGATTCTTTTTAATAGCCCAACACTTTGCATTGTACATTATATTTGGTTGAATGAGAGTCCTATAAAATTTTCCTTTAAGCTTTAATGGAATACGTTGATCTCACTAGACCCCGGACGCACCTCTCCACTTCATCCACCCTATTTTAATTCTTTGGAAAACATAATTCTCTATATCACCTATTTTATTTTTGGTTAAACTTAGGTACATAAAACAATCACTCTGAGGAATCTCCTTATCATCAAGTTTCTCCACCTCATTGTCTACCCCATCATGGCTAAAGTTACAATCTCGATGTTCTGTCTTCGTTCTACTTAATTTAAAGCTTATTGATTCCAAAATTGCTCTCCATGATTCTAACTTGGTATTAATCCCCAGTTGAGTCTCATTTATCAACACAATATCATTGGCAAAAAGCATACACCAAGGGACCTTGTCTTGAATGTCTTTGGTTAATTCATCCATTATAAGTGCAAATAAATTTGGGCTTAAAGTTGATCCTTGATGTAGCCTAACTATAATTGGGAATTCATTACTTTGTCCCCCCACTGTTGCTACATTTGTCACTAAAGCATCATTACATATCCTTGATTATGTTTGCATATTTACTTGCAACACTTCTTTTATCTAGTATTTGCCAAATTAACACTCTAGGAACTCTGACATAAGCTTTTTCTAGGTCAATAAATATCATATGAAGGTCTTTCATACACTCGATATACCTTTCCATAAGTCTCCTAATTAGGTAAACAGCCTCCGTTGTAGATATTCCCGGCATAAGCCCAAATTGGTTCTCCATAATTGTGGTTAACTTTCTCAAACAGGTTTCAGTTACTCTCTCCCATAATTTTATATAAACAAAGACCAAGTGATAGGATAAAATCAAGGAACTTAAGTTGTTCAGAACATTTTTTTTTTTTTTTTTTTTGGGGGGGGGGGGGGGGGGGACAACCTGTGCTTGAAGACAACCTTCAAATACCCTTGATTGATGTTGTTTTGTTGTTAGATGAGGTAAGGACTCCTTATAAGTGTTGTAGATGAAAATCCGACAAGGTTTTGGCAAAAAATGAAGAACAGAACACTAGTGTTGAGATGAGATGGAGAGGTGTCGAGATGAGACTGGGAATCTTGTCTCAACTCGAGTGAGATTAGGTAAAAAAGGGGCGACATGGACCAAGATCCCAATCTAACCGAAATCTCAACTCGATGAGATCTCTTTCAAGTTTTGGTATTTCTGGGTTTTGCATCTAATCTCGACTTGACTTTTTTGGAAAACTGAGATCTCATGAGTACTATGTTTGCCCACTCATCAATCATTCTAGGTCTCCAATGCAAGGGGCTCACCATTCTCAGGCCAAGTGTTTGGTACTGCAATCTTTGTCAAACAGTAACTGTTGTGTAATCGATATTCAATAGATTAAATATGATTGGATTTGTCATATTTCTGTTGTATACTGTGCCTTCTTTTTTTATTTTATTTTTTTTTTTTTTTGGGGGGGGGGTCAAAATGGGAGCAAGTAAGCGTCTAGAATATCTGGTGAGAATGCTGGGGTGGGGTGGGGGGGGGGGGTGTGAAAAAACGATAACTGAAATAATAGATCTGAGGATGTACTAAAGGGGTGTTGTCTCAGAAAAAAGCCAGAGCTATGATTACAAAGAAGGGAAGGATGGGACCAAGTTACTGCAAGGGAAATCTATGATGGCTCCCTATTAATCTTTCGGAAGGTCTTTGTCACCTGTGAACAGTATTTAACTTGTCCTAGAATTTCAGCTTGGTAAATCTGGGTGGCTCTTTAGTTGACTTCTGTAAATTTTCATTGGCAATTCCAGAAAAGTTAATTTCTTGCCAATGTTCCTGTGGATTATGGTAATCAGAATTCTCTGTTTAATTTTTTTTCTTTCTTTTTTGTAGGCGTCATTTCTCTCCATGGATCTGCACACTCTTGCTGGAGAACTTGAAAAAGTAGATATTTCAAAGAGGCTCTTCATTGAAGCAGATCTATTACCGTCTGAGCTGGTATGAATGATTTTGATTACATGCTCTCACCTTCTGTTGTTTATGTATCAATTTATGTGCACCTTTGAATCCCTCAGGAAAGAAATCTGTTGATCCATTAACATATGATGACAAAATAATAAATAATAAATAATAAAAAAAAAAAAACCCTGAATTCTTGTGAATATCTGAGTTTGTTATCCTTGAATGAGGTTCAATTCTGTAACTTAAAATGGTTTGGAATTTACTGTATTTCTTGATGATCTGGAGACTTACGACAATTTTTTGTTGAAGTTGTAATATCTCTAGAAGTTGGTTTTTTGTTATCTCATCATAGGTGTAATTGAAAGGTTCCATATTTAGTTTACTCTGGTACGGAAAACTGAAGTAAACCTGTGCCATTCAATGCTAAATTTTTCTGACATATAAGTTTGCCATTCTAAATTACCTCAACAGCGTAGACCCTGATTTCCAGCCCAGCTCAGTAGGTTAACACCCTTAAGTTTGAGCTAAAGTTGATAAAAAGATAAGATGGGTTGAGAAGAAAGGGGATTTGTTTAAGTCTCTTACCTATGGTCTTTGGTCAGTTCCTCACTAACCCTAGGCCTAAAGGGGAGTTGTTTAAGTCTCTCACCTATGTTCTTTGGTCAGTTCCTCACTAACCCTAGGCCTTCAAACTCTCTCAACTGCATCTCACTGCAGGCATGGCATAAAACCAAAATTGTATTCTGTAGGCTATTACAATTTATGTAGTTTTATTGCACTGAATATTGTGTAGGTCCCTTGTACAACAAGTGTTACTAAAAATAAAAACTTTATGATATCCAATTGCCTTCTCTTTGAAATAGAAAACATAAACTACAAAAATGTCCTATGTTTTCTTGTTCTGAGTGAACTAGCTGCACTGAGCCAACACTTTGGCCTGTCCTAAAAGCTACAGCTGAAGAAACATCGGCCCAAATGTGGGCCTGGTTTGTCTTATCCTTTCTGTACTTGTCTAATGAAAAATACATGTAAATCCTCTTTGTTTTGGCATATACTTGGGCTAGATCTAAGCTGAGCTTGCTCACCCGGAGATAAATTATGAAATAAATAGTGGATTAGCACTTCATGTATTCTTCCTGTATCCTTGAAGTTTTCCCAATAATATCTTTAGTTTTCATCTCTTAAGATATCACAATCTGTTTCATTAGTATCTCTTCCATATTTTGTTTCTATCAACAGACTTCTGAGGGTTCTGAGGAAAGAATTCGGCAGGAATCTGAAGACATCAAAACATGTGAAAGCAAAGTAGCTGAATGTATATCAGATAAATTGTGTCATGAACAAGCTGACAAGGAAATGATTGTGGATTATAAGGGTGATTCATCTAATGCGACATGTAGCAGTGAGCATCCAAGTCTAATGGTAACCCATGAAGCGACATCGTTGGTAAACCCAATGAAGATTGATTCAAGGAGATCAGAACAAACAGATGTGAATGGCATTGTAGGGTCCGTATCTCAGCTAAATTTAGGTCATGCTACAGGCTCAGAAAAGACGTCATCAAGGTTTGAGGGAGCAGCAGCAGAAGCAGAGCTTGATTTACTTCTTGGATCATTTAATGAACCTAAGTTCCTTGATTCCTCTGGGCTCCATAAGGAGATCAACAACAGCTTCCAGGTTGTTGGACTGGAATCTTCTGTATCCTCAACTGGGCTCGCGCCAGTACAACCCCGAGTTGTGTCAAAAAATGTACCTGGAACTGTCAATCTGGATGATGCAATTGATGACCTGCTATGGGGAGCATCTAATCCAAAAAACCAAAGGTGACGAGCTGAAACAACAAGGAGAAAAGGCAGCCTCTCTTGATCTGCCTTCCACAACCATGGGTTCTGGGTCTAATTCTAGAGTTTTGGCAGATTTCGATTCATGGTTGGATACGATTTAGAAGTTGTACTCTTCTAGCCCTGTAACCCTCAATTGCGAATACACAATCAGTTCTTCAAATCTTATTTCTGTAGCCTCCATTGTGAATACTCAAATTAGAACATTTTCTTTTTCGTTTAGCTCAATGTGGTATCATTCATGTGGTGTCAACATCTTACCCATCTGTTCAAGCTTTTTCCCTAATTTCACATGGGAGAGGCTGGGACTCACCAGTGTTCTACTTGTGCATGACCCAAGTATAAATTGACTTAATAGTTCACGCATTGCGTTTCTGGGAACATCACAAAAACTGAATTGACTAGAAGTAATGTACCAGATAAGAAATGGTTCGGATGATTGCACAGGGATGTGAATTGGCTCAACAAGTTGGCCATTAGGGTAATGAGCAAGATCATGCCTATCTTGTTAAACCTACCAATCTCACTCTAGGGTTGGATATCTACGGTGGACCTTTCATGTGCCGAAGGGTCAATATGAATTGGAAATGCAATTTAACAAGTAAGCAAAATGGAATATGGAAACTGTTTCCCCCATCATCTTTGAGTTATCAATCCTGTTGTAGTGACATCTTCTTCTTGCATAGTTGCATATAATAATATGATAGAGATTAGTGAAAGTGGTTGCCTTAACTCAAAAGAAAGTACCTAGCATTTTCCAGATTCTTGCAGCGTGAAACCTCCTACATATACTTGAATTAGTCAAAGAAACACCACCATTGATTTTCTATAAGAAATAAGAATATCTTTTTGGACAAGAAATGTAACTATTATAGTTGAAGGACCAAAACAGAGTAATCTAAGTGGTCAAGTGCTACTGTTGAAGCACAGAAGTCATTAAGTGTCAATTTCCAGTGGAAACATTACACCTAAAAGCTTTGCCTGCCAAGTTCAATCTCACTGTGTCTCATATAAAACTTCTATGATAGGGTTGCTTGGTAGGGGGGAAAAAACCTGATAAGAAGCTGGGGGAACTTGTCTCTCAAAAGTCTTTTTAGAAGCTGAATCAGCTGATGTGAAATCAACCTTCCATGGAACCGAAAGAAAATAAAAAAAAAAAAAAAAAGTAATGTAACAGATCACCATGCTTTCAAATCAACATCAGGTCATCTCAAACTAGGGTTAGCCCATTGCTTTACAGCAAGTAATTTTCTCTACCCCCATGAGAGAATTAAATTGTTTATACAACCAGAAACTGAAATTAATCTTGAAGAGTAGCACACCAGGTGAATGAACCCAAAATCTCATCAACCCTCATCGGATATTTAAGAACTAACATGGGTTCAGAACAGAACTTCCAAAATCTCAGTCAAAAACTCATTTGTGGTCTCTGAAGTAAAAGAGAAGAATGTCTTGGAGGATTGAGAGCCCAAGCTGAGAGGAGGGTGGTTCGTCAAGCGTGTCCCAACCACAAGCCGTGTTGGAATAATTGAAGCTGAGAAGGTGTGCGTGTGAAACCACAAGTCAAGTGTTTGAATAAATTCCCACCTCAAATCAGAATTTCCCCTTTCCATGATCATACTTCTCTTCCGGGTAATGCAATGAATTGAACCACCGACCACGAAAACATAAACAATTCTCCAATTCCCAATTTGCATGTTCATTTTCGTGTCGGTTTTGTAAGGTCAGTATTTGCAAAGTTGCTCAACCATTAAAATACTTGCAAATTGTTTGCAGGTTCAAATTAAAAAAGAAATCCTACTACTACTCACTATCTTGATCTCCGATCTCCCTTTCATGACAAGTTATCCTTGTTTTTTTAAGCTACCCTGTGTTTGTTAAAGAAACACGAATAGGGTGGAGGAAGTTGAGAAGTCAGAAAGAAATTCACAAAAATAAAAAATACAGAAGAAATGGTGTGCGGATTCTTTTTAGCTTTTCCCCCATTTGTGAAAGGAAAACTTCAACTAATCTAGAGAAGGGAGCAAATTAATTGAAGAAAAGGATGGGTTTCATGTATCCTGCAGGAACTTGGAGAATATTCAGGACATATCCAATTCTTGCAAACACAAACTCAGATTCATTAATGGCTAACCCATTGATTTAACAGATATATTTACAAAGAGCTCACAAAACCCAGACTCATAAGAAGTGTTATTTTTGTTTCTTTTTCTCTATTTTCAGTACTTACATATGAAAGGGATGAGTAGCATGACGTTTCCACTCCCTGTAACTAATTCTAGTGAGGAACATAGAAAAACAAGAAAAGCTTTTACTTTGCTCAAAAATAAAGACAAAAACTCCTGCATTTGACTCTCAAAAATTCATGGAAGAAAAGAGCCAGCAAGAAGGGGGGAGGAAAAGGGTAGAAGGAGAAAACTTGAAAGCCAAACAGAAATTCTTCAGTAGATCAAAACTAATATTTCAAAGCCACAAGGCTCCTGCTTTCTTCAAGATGGGAATTAGGTCTCCAGAGATATGGGCATTCATGAGACGATCCAACCCACCAAAAAGCTTCCCTCCAATAAACACAGCAGGAAACTGGAACTGTGGCTTCCCTTGCTCATCATCATCCGCATCAACAGCTATGGAGGTCAATTCATCGACAACAGAAGACTCATCTTTCTCATCTACTTCATACACAGCTGGGTTCACTCCTAATCCAACTAACAGGCGCTTTACCACATGAACCATACAACAACCTCTCCTCCCAAACACTATTACAGCGTTGGCCGTCACAAATCCCTTCACATCCTTTCCTCCACCTCCTCTTGGTGGCGAAATTTCTAGTCCACCGTTAACCATGGATGATCCTCCTCCTCCTCCTCCTCCTACACCTATCCGCCCAATTGGGCTGCCGGATGGCGCCGCCGGCAACCATGTCCTGTAGGGAATCGCTTGTTGCATAGCCAACAGTTTCTTCCTTAATTGAGATACCCAGATAGAGACTAGACAGAGAGCTATGGAAATTAACCAGAGAATTGGAGAATGTGAGAGTTTTGGGGCTTTGAAGAATGAAGATGCAGAGCAAGTGTTATATATACAATTATGAATTCAGGGCAGAGTGGGGCTGGGGTGGGCTTAGAGCGAGAGAGAGAGAGAGAGAGAGAGAGGAGCTGGACGAGTCTCACGTCAACGGCAGGTGGGCATACCTACGCGTCAGGTTTGCGGTGGCTGATGTTTAATTGCGTCATCTCTTCCTCCCTGGTTACGTACCTTATGATGTCGACTCTTCCTTTTTCTTTTCCACCAAAAAAATTTATTAAAAAATTTTAAAAATTGATAGACTTACTTTATTTAAATTGGTCTAATTTAATTAGGGTTAAAAGTGGATTGGGCTCCTCTCTAGTGTAGTATCGAGTAGGAGATCATTCGCTGCACCACCCTCAGTAGACAATGGGTCCCACTTCGAGGAAAGTGTATAACACTGTCTTCGATTATACAGTTCGATCGAATCAGAGACTTTTTTTTTTCTAAATGAATGGTGCAGAAGACTTTTAAGGGCAGTAGAATTAGACTCTGATGGCATGGTCGAAAAACACAGACGGAAATTTATAAAAAAGAAGGGGTATTATCAATCGAGTTTGCACAAGATGTAAAATCAAATGAGGGTGTCGAACGCATTAAGAGGAGGGATTTATGGCTTTCATTTAGGCATTGATGATCTCAAATCAATTGGACACAATTACAAGCTTTTTCCAATTAAATAGGTCGACATTAATTTAGAGTCCGGATCAGCGACACCGACAGGGAACTCCCATACGCTTCCCGATCACAAAAACTAGTGGGGCCCACGATGAAAAACACTTTTTAAAAAAAAAAAAATATTCACCAGTAAGACTCATTGGTTTTTGTGGTCAGAAAGCCATGGAGGAACACTCTTAAGGGCCTATATTGTATGTGGTTGTACTATCTTAATCGACTTTCTTATAGCTTAGCATGTTATCGCCATTACCAAATATTTTAATTTGAATTTGTTTTATTTCTTGTTTTCATAGTTGATGTCATGTTCATAAGGGAGAGTGACATCGATCATGGACGGTGATAAAACAACCTGAATAATCCATGTTTAAAATTTAATTGCTTTGCTTAATGAACCCTTAATCTTCTGTTTAACGGCAAGGAGAGCAGCTTCCAAGTTCCAAGTTCAAAGTTCCAACTAATATTTGGATATGATTGTATGAGTCAGCATGTCACATCGTTACAGCATCATCTTTCATCAGCCTTTACCTGCCATGACGTGCTTCTCCAACTGGTTAAGCATCTTGTGTTTTTTTTTTTTTTTAAGTCTTCCAAACGCCATTCACCATTTAAATTCCCCACTTATCCCAAAATTTTGTTCTCTTTCATCCTAATTATTTCATTAAATAAAATTAATCCCCAACCCCATCTATTTAAATTAATTTAAAATTCCTATTTTGGCAACTATGAAATATATTTTATAAAACTTCTAGAAATTAGGTAGACTATAAAAATAGAGGAAAAAAAATAGTTCACCTATAAATCCCTTCTCTTAAAAGGTCTTGGGTTCAAGCTTTCTGATCCTCCAGTAGTTTTTTAGTAAATCCGCTCAACACATCTTGAAGCCAAAGACACGACAATCTAGATTATTTTAAAGAGAATAAATCCTTATTTTTGTTTACTTTTTAGAAGAACAAATGTGTTAAATCTAACCCATCAAAATAAAAATGAAAATTTTGTCATAGAAATTAGATCTAGGGTAAGTAAATTTTCTTTGTTAAGAAAGAAGTGGAAGCATTAAAAAACATAGAGTTGGAACCCTCAAAAGTGGTATGCTTTCTTCCTTTCGAAAAATGGATTTTGAGCAAGCTAAGGAAGCTTTCAAATTGGCGTACTCTTATTATGTCACATTTACAGACAATGATGCATGATATTCTATGGATTTGAATCGTCTATAGTGATCTAAGCGTCAATCATCTTATAATGTTGAAAAGTATTAATTGAAAAGCATTTTCGAATATCGTTGGATCCAAAAAATATCCGCATAGCACATTCTTCTTTAGTGGTTGGTAATGGACAACATTTTTGCAATTTTGATGATTTCAATCTCTATTTTAACCGTTAGAAAAACATAATTTAGGTCAACACACAATGTTTTAGAACCAAATTTAAAAGTCTAAGAATTTATATTAGTCTATCTCACTCCTCAAAACATAGAATAAGGACATGGAGAGAAGAAATATTCAAATGAGAGTGAAAAAAAAAATCAATTTTTCAATGATATCTTTGCAAAGCAAATTCAAAGTGTAAAAATATTTACTTAGGTTTGTACACCTCATGTGCTACCATCATCCTTTATACCTATATCTTCAACAAATGGGTTGGAAAGATTCTTTCTTTCTTTTCATATTATGATTATGTATAAACAACTTCAAAGACTATAAAGTGTGTTACATATTATATTCATAATGATGAATATAAACACAATAATTAATTTGTTTTTTGATTGCAAGCTGAAAATTGATTCATCCAAGTAATTTTCTAAAAATAGTTTTAATAAAAATCAATCTTTTGGGAAGGTGGCATGCATCTCTAAGAGATGTGGGGAAATGCATCTCTCATCAACATTTGGTGAGATGCAATGCATCACTTAAATTTTTTTCAAAAGACTTCTCCATCCTTACGGGGAGAAATTGAACTTTATAACTTATTGGGATCTTAGTAGAATTCGTGAGAGTTAGATATGATCAAGGGACGTTCATAAATTCATAATATCTTCAAGCAATAAAAAGGGATGCAGTAGTTGCATCTTTGCACCCTCCGATATACACAATACTCGGACTTTCAAGTTCGACCCATGCAAGTATTAGTCCTATGAACTACCAACACAAGTACTGATCCTGTTAGCGTAACTCCACTGGAGGCTTAGTATAATCCACAGAAGTCAGGGACCCCATGCGTAGGCCAAAGAATACACAGCTATCTAATATGAGAAACAAAAAAAATAGAGGGAATTCAAACCTAAGACATAGAGACTACCAAATCACTTAAAAGTGATATTGTCCGCTTCATTATCCAAACCTCAACAACTGCAAATGGCTTCTCAGACATTCAGTTATACACATGGAGAAGCGCAAAGGAAAATCCAAGCCAAAGCGAGCCAAACAACATGTTCCAGCACGCAGCACACCCCCCACCCGAGGAAGAAGAAGAAAACCCAGCGCAAGAACAAAAGGGCACCACCCCACCAAAAAAAAAAAAAAAGCAACAAAAGGAGGAAAAGGGGAAGGAGGGAAGGCGAAAATGGGACACGTCAACCGGGAAACGGGCACCCAACCCGCCGAACAGACAAACAATAAAAAAACGAGAAAGAAAGAAACAACAGAAAGAAGGGAGCCGAAACAAAGAGAAAAAAGGAAAGGAGGTTTAGATAAAAGAAGAAAGGATGGTTTGTGGTATATACGGATGAGTACCTAAACTGAAACCGTATCAAAGAAATCGGTTTTGATACTAACGGTTTTGATAAACTTATTTTCATTGTTAGTTCTTTTCGTGGATGGAAAGATAAGATAATTTAAATATAGTAAACCAAATGCTGACGCCATTATCGTTTTATGATAAAAAAAAAATCTCTTTAAAATAAAGTATTTCTAAAAGAAAAATTCAGAAATGTAAGATTGACATGAATCATTTGTGACCTTGGTGAAACAAAAAAATCTGTTCAGATGATGAAGATCGAAATAAATGCATGAAAAATACATGGTTGACATCACATGTACAAAATGACATAAGAGTGGGACCTACCCAAAGATTTGTAATCCAATTCCCTCATTGATTGGGCATCTTATGTGGGGTATGATAAGGCTTGGAGACAAAAATCATTATTATTATTATTATTAATTATTATTATTTTTTAAAAGGGTGATAAGACCAAAGATCATTATAACGGGACACGAGACGGTGCGCAATGCGAACGTCAGTCCCTTCCAGGGCTTCAACGGTCCAAGACAGAAAGGACAAGAAACATGGTGACGTCATCAGATTTTGAGAGAAATTTGAGGGAGTGATGTCAGCTGGTGCCTGGTGGGTACTCATCGTCACGTGTCCACTGTTTAATGCGTTGCTGTCTTCTTACCCCCATACATGTACATCAGCGGCTAGTGGAGAGAGACATCACCATTGTCTCCTCCACATGGCACGTTAAGCACCGTCTATTTCCCACCACTCTATAACCATTAAATTACCACGGTACACGTGTAGATTGTCAGCGCCACGTAAGTCTATCATACCATTTTCTTTTGGCCACTTCGTCTTCAGTCATTGTTTTAACACGTTTTTCAGGTCTCTCTCTGTCCAGTGGAAGAAGGATTTTATTTTTCCATAAAGATCCATTGTATTAATAATGAAAATGAAATGGAAGTTTTACCCCCAAACAACAACGAGAGAAAAAAAAAAAATCACAATTTATTTTTGGTGGGAAATTTATTTTTTGAGGAGGAACTGAGAGGTCATAACTGAGGTATATCATAATTGAGCCAGGGAATAGAAAGTTGTCAAATAGTTGTATCCTCAACCAATTGGGCCTTTCTGGCTAGGACATCTACAAGAATAGTACATATTCTAGAAATAAAAGAAATCTTACAAACTTCAAAATGGCTCAAATACGAGACTAGATGCAAAACATCACAAATAATAGTACCAATAGAAGTTGGTGGAGGGGAAATCTTCCCCAAGACCACTAGATTATCACCTCAAAAATAACTCTTCTCCAATCCTTGTGTATCGCATAAAGCACTACAGAGCGAAGAGCGAAGGCTTCACCTACAATGATGATCCAAATGCTGTGGACCAGAGACAACTAACAAAATTGCCCTAGTGTGATCATGAGCAACTAGGCCAAACCCACACCTAGTACCTCCATCTGCAAAGGAGGCATCCGCGTTGACCTTCATTGATCCTACTGGTGGAGCCTCCCATTGACCCGACGTAATTGCAAACATCATGGCTAACAGTGAGGTTCAAATTAGTACCCTCTTGGAATTTTGCTGCCCTCCTAGCCGCCTCCATAGCCACCTGCTTGGGTGTCCAGACTCTTCTTAAATAGAAGCTCATTTCTTGAAACCCATAATTTCTAGCAAGGGAAGAGACACTGTGTAAGGAAAGCTAACTTCGTTGTTCTACTCTCCATGGTAATATTTTGCACCTCAAACAACCATCGATGCATACAAGGATCCACTTCTAGAGGAATATATAACAATGTACGTGCAAACCATGCTGCCTTTGCAAAAGAACACCCAAAAATTACATGATTGAAATTGTCACACCCCACCCGTTGGTCTCGGTTATCCGCCCGACAACCCGTGGGTGCGATTCGTCACAAGAACCACGATCGTACCCATCAATAATAATAAATGCAAGTATAGATAAATCAAGAGCATAAGCAAGTTCAAATAATTAATCAAAGGATTACAGGAGTCCAAATACTCCAATAAAATAATCAAAGAAAGAATTAATAATCAAAGAAATAACGAGTTCAACGGAAACAATCAAAATAAACTAAATGAGTTTCTTTTCAGTCTATTTTTCTAAGGCTAAGAACTATTTCTCTAAATTAGCAAGCAGAGGGGTTCTCCAGTTCTTTTCCATACGGTCCTCAAAATGTCTGGCAATCTACCTCGTTTGGCCATCAATGGGTCTATAAGGGCACTCCAAGTATCCATAGGAGGCTTCATGGAAGTTATCTCCATCTCCCATTGACGGTGCCACATCTTTTTCATATGAGAGGGTTTGATCATACGAATTCTCTCCAATATCCGAGGACATGTAACCATCTGTACAGTTAGTAAAACATGCAAAGAAAGGAATGAGTTCTGACGAACTCAATAATGATAACACATTTCTCATCCATATGTCAACACAATCAACAATGCATATATGATGTGATGATATGCAATAGTATGAATGTTACTAAGATATAACTATGCAATTCTATAGATAGTTAACATGCTTTAAGATATAATGTGAAACCCAACCCTATCCTAACCCTGACCCGACCCGGATCCTTTGATGTTTGTAGGTCCGAAGACCCGAAGTGGTGGAAGAAGAGACTTGTGGGCCCTCGTAGTTGAAGATTTGGTATATGACTCAGAGCCTATGGATATTGACAGTGATGCCCCTTACTTGGATACACTGTCAATGTTTAGTGAGAAACTGCACCTAGAAGAGGGGAAGCTTAGTTGAAGTACTTGATGCACTTTTGATCTTGTTTCGAAGGTATTTATCTAATCTAGACTTGTTGATTGACTTGTAGGAGAAAACCTAACTCAATTTGGATCAGTCTGGCCTTCCATTTCCTTATTGATTGACTTGTTGATTGAAGTTGCTGTCATGGCTTGGTCGACTGGCCCAGTCGACCAGCCAATCGACCAGCAGATTATTAAATACAAAAATCACAAATTTCTTGTTTATTTTAAGCCTACTTATTGGGGCCTCGTGAATAGAACCCTATTTTAGTCATTGGGACTCCAGAGAACAAGGAGTGACCTTCCCAAAGCCATTTCTTGAAGTTGGTGAAGAATATTTGTCTCAATCATTGCATTCCATCTTCATTGCTTTCTCAAGGAATGATTTTTCTCTCTCATCCTCTATTCTACTCATTCCTCTACTCTTTCTTGCTATTGAGACCATGATTAAAGTGCTGCAACCTTGCAAACACTTAGTCATGTGTTTCTCCTTTCATCTCCATTAGTTTCTTTCCATTCTTGCTATGCTATGCTTCCATTTCAATCACTAGCATTGCATTTCTATGATTCTTTTCATTTCAACTTGTCTTATTGGTCTAAATTGATGTGTAGATGTATGCTAGGTTTGATTTAGTATGGGTTATGATTCTAATCTAGTTCTTATCACTTCCTTAGCGGATTCCCATCATTCCTTGCCATTGCAACAAATTCCAATTCAATTCTTGATGTTTAGTATATAGAACATAGGGTTTCAAATTGGGTATTCCTAATTCGACCATTAGATCATGTTAATACTTGTTGTATAGTGTTCTTATACTGTTACAATCATTCCCTCCAAGTTTCGGATCGATCGGAGCCCCGGAAGATCGGTTTCGGACCAAAATCACTATGCTGTCCGTTATTGTTCATCTTGGTCGAGTGCTTGGTTGACTGAGTCAGTCAACCAGCTAGTTAACCAGCTGAGAACAACAACTCTGTCCTTGCTCGATTTGCTCCGTTTGATCTCTGATTTCATTGTTTCTTTCTCTAATGTTGCACATATGTTGTCTAGGGTACAAGCACTAAGTTGGGGGACTATTCTAGTGACACTTGGTATAATTTTCTATTTGATTAAGGTAAGGGCAGTTATGGTCATAATTACATGAATTGTGTGAATCTCTCACCGCTATGTTTGAAATGTGGTAGATTTACTTTACTAGTAATATGTTAGACATCATATGACTGCTGTATATCCTTCATAATAGTAGTACCATGCTATATATCATTTTGAATTACCATGCTTACTTATTTTGATAATGACATATGTGATCAATCGTGTTACATTGTATCTCTTTTTATATGATGAAATGTCAATCATGTATGATGTGATGGAATTGGGCATATGATTGCTTAAGTATGGTTTGGGATTGAGGAATGTCCTTTCGACATTTCTATCCTTGGACATTGGAGGGAATAGTATGGGATGTTCTCCGAAGGTGCCCATCAACACTTTCCTGAATTATTGGATGACATACATATGACTTGTCTAGATGTATGGTTAGGATGTCCTTGTCGTATCAGACCCGAATCGGAAGGGTATTGAGACCGAACGACATGTGGTAGTAGTGTGGTTTGATGGGCGCTCAAGACCGGTAACCAACCCGTGAGAGGACATAAATCATACTACGGATACCTAAAAGGGGCTATTTATTGGCAGGGTTGCAAATAGCTAGACTTGGGCTCACGGGTGCTCAAGACCGGTAACCAACCCGTGAGAGGACGTGAGAGCTTCCCGTTTACTATTTGTGGATGACCAATAGGGTTGATGAGTCCATAGTCTGGGACTATGCTGACTCTAGTATGAAGGATACTGGAAAGGATCGTCGGGGACGAGGAATGGACGTATCTGGATCTGACATGATATGACTGAGTAGATGACTTGCATTGGGCTAGGTGATGTGAGAGAGCGGTGACTTAAACCCCAGCCATGGATTTGTCCCAAGGGATGCAGGACCCAATTCCCCGGCTTGAGTGATTGAGACCTACCCAAAAAAGTATGGTGCTATGACTTAAAGCATGTCTACCATAGAGACTAGCATATGTAGAGTTAGAATCATATTTGCATCATGTGTTTCATATCATCTTGTATCATGTTATGACTTGTAACATATGGTTTATGTATTATGGAATAACTGCCTTGCTGAGTTCTTTTGAACTCATTCCTTTTTGTGCAATTGTTTTGTTAGATTATTCTGCAGGTTTTGAAGCGAGTGATGGCACGTCCTACGAGGCACCCTTTGATGAGTCATACTACCCTTAAGGTAGTAGCTACTATGAAGATCACAGTGAGGGTACCGAAGAGGATCATGCTTCGTACTAGGATTAGTCCGATACTGGTATGGGAGCGGCCATGCTGGGTTTCTTATATTTTATGTTTATGAGGACACATTGTATAAGACCGAGGAAACCTTAGCCTAGGTTTTATGTTGTTATTCTGGAACTTGGATTGTAATTTAACTTTCTTTGATATACTCCTTTAACATTCAAGTTAAGGTTACAAGTCCAAAGTTTAAAGGATTATATCAAAGAAAGTTAAATTACAAATCCAAGTTCCGGAATAACAACATAAAACCTAGGCTAAGGTTTCCTCGGTCTTATACACTATGTCCTCATAAACATAAAATATAAGAAACCCAGCACGGCCGCTCCCACACCAGTATCGGACTAATCCTAGTACGAAGCATGATCCTCTTCGGTACCCTCACCGTGATCTTTATAGTAGCTACTACCTTGAGGGTAGTATGACTCATCAAAGGGTGCCTCGTAGGACGTGCCATCAGTCGCTTCAAAACCTGCAGAATAATCTAACAAAACAATTGCACAAAAAGGAATGAGTTCAAAAGAACTCAGCAAGATAGTTATTCCATAATACATAAACCATATGTTACAAGTCATAACATGATGCAAGATGATATGAAACACATGATGCAAATATGATTCTAACTCTACATATGCTAGTCTCTATGGTAGACATGCTTTAAGTCATAGCACCATACTTTTTTGGGTAGGTCTCAATCACTCAAGCCGGGGAATTGGGTCCTGCATCCCTTGGGACAAATCCATGGCTGGGGTTTAAGTCACCGCTCTCTCACATCACCATTTGGTCTAAATCTGTCACATCCACCCAGCCGGTACCCCATTTGGAATACCCGGGAATGTGATCCACAGTCCAAGGATCAAGATTCGTAGGTCCATGCCTCCCACATACACGATGACATAATCATGAACAATGATAATCAAGGTAAAAACAATTAATACCAAGTATCATGAATAAGGTAAGATTAAATAAATTAGAGTGCGGAAGACAGACAATATCAAAATGTGAACATAATCATAAAGGTTAGAGAAGGTATGATAACCATCCTCTCAGAGCAGCGGAAAAAAAGTGTGATAAAGTTAATTACATGTCCAAGTATCTGAAAGATAAATCCAACAAGTTAATTAATTATAGGTCCAAGTACTCCAAAAATACACCAGGGAAATGGGGCACTAAGCTAGGGTTTCCTCTACTCTAATAACAGTCTCCTTAATGGTACGGATGAAGTAAACCCAGCTTTACCGCTCCCTCACAACCGTGGGGCTAGCCCTGGTGCGGATAGTAATCCTCCTCGGCACCAACACTAGGATCTTCATAGATGCCACTACCCGAAGGGTAGTATGCGGAATCATAGTCCGTCTCGAAGGGGGTGCCATCATAGTCTTCGGTACCTGTAGGATAATCTAAAAACATTTGAACAAAAGGAATGAGTTCGAAGAACTCAGCAAGGTAGTTATTCCATAATTAGAAATCATACACATACAGAACATACATAATGCAATGTGATATGGAACATATGATGCAGTATGATTCTAACTCTATGAATGCTAGTCTCTAGGGTAGACAAATTTAAGTCATAGCACCATACTTCTTTGGGTGGTCAGTCACTCCCCCTCAATCATACAAGATATCTTGGGTCTGCCAGGGAAGTTCGATAAAAGTCATCTAAAAAACCATGGTAAGGGAATAGGTCACCGCTCTCTCACATCACCGTTTGGTATAAGTACTGGCGCATGTCATAGTAAAGCCTAGCCCAATGCAAGTCATCTACTCAGTCGGTCAAGTCAGATCCAGATACGTCCATTCCTCGCCCCCGGCGATCCTTTCCGGTATCCTTCACACTAGAGTCAGCGAAATCCCCGATTTCGGACTCATCAACCCTATTGGTCGTCCACATATAGTAAATAGGAAGCTCTCACGTCCTCTCACGGATTGGTTACCGGTCTTGAGCGCCCGTGAGCCCAAGTCTAGCCATTTGCAACCCTACCAATAAATGGCCCCTTTCGGGTATCCGTAGTATGGTTTATGTCCCCTACCGGATTGGTTACCGGCCTAGAGTGCCCATCCAACCATACACTACCACGGGTTGTTCGGTCTCAATGCCCTTCCGATTCGGGTCTGACACGACAAGGATAAACCTAGCCAACCAACTAGACAGTCCTATGTATGTCATCCAATAACCCGGGAGAGTGTCGATAGGCACCATCGGAGAACATCCCATACTATTCTCTCCGATGCCTAAGGACAGAAGTGTCAATAGAACACTCCCCAATCCCAAGTTGTATGTAAACAATCACATATTCAAGTTCATCATCTTTCATGCATCCAATACATCTTATCATAAAAGCTAAATCATGATATTGAAATGAATCATCATAGACATAAGTAAACAAGAATAGTAATGTAATATGACAAGAGTATGAAGATTTCAACACTACTGTTCTAACACATATATAACAGTCTTATAAAGATTTAAAAGTAATCAAGAGATTCTATTCATAAACAAGAACATAAATCATAAGTTGGTGGTTTATATGTTTATGGAGATAACCATCCTTACCTTGGGTTGAATTGATGATGAATTGAGAATACCAAGAAATAGTCCAAAAGAATTGTTAAGGCCCTAAACAAACATCAATAATGAGTTAGAGAAGACATTGGGAAAATTGGATATTAATTGGATCAAAACTGGCCAAGGTTGCTGTCAGCAACAACTTTGGTTGATGTTTTTGGTCGATGGTATCGACCAAAATTTCCTTTGGGACAGAATAATGGATTTTGAGGGTTTTCATCCGAAATTGGTTTTCCGATGTTCGGATCAATCTGAAACTTAGAGGAATACTTAACAACAGTAGTAGGACACTATAAGTCAAGAAATTTACCCAATCCAATGGTCCAAACAAAAAGCCCCAAATTGAGCTAACAAGTTCAAGTAACAAACATCATGGCATGAGTTGGGATTGATTGCATTGACATGGAAATGGCATGTAGTAGCCAGGGGAACTAATAGAATTTCGATTGGAATCATATAGTAGTGAAAAATATGAACATAGCATGTCCTATAACTAAGTTTGGTATAAAATGGCATGATGTTAATAGAAAAATTAAGGAATACATATGCTAGGCATGAGATGGAGGCATAGCATCAATGGATGGCTAAGAAGATCGTAGGTTAATCATGTGTAGACACTTGGAGTGGTGGTTGCAAGATTGCAGCACCATTTCCAATGTCTCACTAGCAAGATAGGAATAGAAAAGAATAGAAAATGGTAGGATAGAGAGTGGAATGGTGATTCATACCTTGGTGTGGAAGATGTAGACAAGAATCAATAGTAAACAATGAGTTTTTGATGAGGTGCCCTTCACATTAGCCAAGGAGATGCCTTGGGAAGCTCTCCCCACGATTGCAATAGGGCTCAAGGCTCGAGGTTATAATAAATAGAATGGGAATATTCCATGGAATCATTAACTTGGCAGACTGGGAAACTTTGGTCGATGGCATCAACCAAAAGGATCGACCAAAATGTTTCTCAGCAGAAAAACAGGTTTAGTTCAGCAACTTCAAGTAGGGATTTGAAAGGCTATACAAGGTCAATTTGAGTGAGGTTTTCTTCCACAATTCAATCAAGAAGTCTAGTTTCAGGGAATACCTTCGGATTGTGCACAGGAGGTCATTAGATACATCAACTAGATTAATCTTCTCCGATGCGCAGACTTTCCTTAAACACTGACAATGCATTTAAGCAAGGGGTATCATCATCAATGTCCATAGGCTCAGTCTCCGAATCATGATCATCAATCAGAATGGTCCATAAGTCTCTTCTACCACCGCTTCGGGTCTTCGGACCTAAATACAACAATGGATCTGGGTTAGGGTCAGGGTTAGAATAGGGTTGGATATTACAGGTCTACCCTAAGGGAAAGGTCTGGCATGACTTCTTAAGGCTTTCAAAGATAATAACACTGAAATCAAGGTCCAACTTTAAGGTCTAATATCAAACAAGTCTTTCTTTATCCCAAAACAAATAGGGTGTCCTGGCTAGGTTTGGGCTGGATGTCACATTCTCCCCCCCCCCCTTAAATAATTTCGTCCTTGAAATTGGGAGAGTACTAGGTTTTCGAAGGAGATGGAGATACATCGCTTTTACCTTGACTTTCTTCTCCCAAAATCTTCGGAAAACAATTAAAAAAAAATTCTTTCGTAAGAAAACAAGGAATAAATCTAACATGCTTTGAAATCAAATCTAGAGTATGATAATGGCTTCATGAAGACTTCACAAGGATCATGGCAAAGACCAATATGAAGATCATAAAACCATAAGAATGAAAGGAGATTGTAGAAGAGATGGTTGCAAGGATGCAACATCTTCTTCTAAATCTCAATCACAAGGATAAAACATAGTAAGAGTAGATTAATACAGCACATGAGAGATTATTAACCTTTGATTAAGGAACATGAGATGAAAAGCTTGAAGTCTTAAAACAATTAGAAGGAATAATAAATCATGAAGATCACACTTGATTTCTTTTAGAAATCATCATGTGGAGAGTTCACAAGGTTATAGGGTGTATGGAGATCCACTCTAGAACAACAGGGATAGAAGGATCAGTCATGGGAATGACTTAAGATCACCCTCCTATCAAAGGGAATAGAAGGCATAAGAAGAAATCGTAGAGAGGATAGATCAGCTTCGGGGTAAACTTCTACCAAATGAAACTAGGCAACTTATACAACAGAGAATAAATTGAATAATGCATATGGTAGGTATGGATTTGGCACAGTAGCAAGGTTAGGATTAGGCGGGATTTCACATTCTCCCCCCCTTAAAATAATTTTGTCCTCGAAATTGAATGCACACTTGGGCTTTCAAAAAGATGAGGAAACTTCTTCAGAGGTGTGATTCTTCTACTGAATCCTTACTAGGGAATAGAAGGTATAATGAAAAATAGATTTAATGGGTAAAGAACACTGGACTCTTGGTTGACTTCTTAAATAGCTGATAGGAATTCAAAACAAAGCTAACGTTAAGAAAGCAAGAGATGCATAGGTGACAATTCGAGTGAAGACAGGAACAAAGGCTACGAATAACGAACTTGAAGAAAAGTTTTCTAGGCTTCTCGAAAGGTTCAAGGGTTTAAAAGGTCTTCCAAGACTTCAAGAGGCTTCAACAACTTCACACCAACTATCAAGATCAACAACACAAAATACCCTTCATTCTTACCCCTCTTTCTCTTCAAATTTCATTACCAACATGATTTTCTTCAAAACTGAGAATTGCTTGATGATAATGGTTAGAAACACGTTTAGGGGTGTTTAGAAACGTGCTCCAACCAATTTCCACACAATTCCCAACTTCAACAAAAAAGATTTCCCACACTTTGCACCAATTTCACTATTCACTTTACAAAAATCCCAACTTTACAAACACTTGTCCCATTTTCAAACCAAAAAGAATTTTGACACCAAAACAATTCCTACATGACTGTTTCAACATGAGGAAGGTGCTCACACACTTCGTTTGGCCAAAATCCAACTTTCTAAAAATCACAAAACCTTGCCCAAAAGAGGATTCCTTCTTCTAAAGTTGCTGAATTTTCACATCCACACTGCAAAATTGATAGATTTTCTTCAAACAAACCATCCCAGCATGTTTGTCCAAGTCTTATGCACATGCTAGCATGTTCGAATTGCAATTTCGACAAAATCGACATTTTTCAAAAATTTTGAAAATGCCACTCTTCCATTCAAACAAGCACAAGAACTAATCCAAATGCAAACTTCTCTTGACTCAACAGGTTCACTATGCCTAGAGGAGGTACGAGGGCTGATAGAGGTCGGGGACACGTTCTACGGCTAGTAGTTCTACAGGAGGATCTTCCACAACTTTCATTCTTGCTAAACTTTTCCAAACTCCAAGGGTTCCGATGGATCTTCTCCAAACAAACCTTCTTAGCATGTTAAACCAACTCTTGTACCCATGCTAACAAGTCCAAATTGCAGCTTCCATCGAAAACAAAAAAATTTCAAAAATTTACCAAAATACCCTTCTTCACAAACTATTGCATTACTTAACTTCCTTTACTCAAGCAATGCAAATCTCAACTTGGCTCTTCAGATTCCCATCAAACCACCACGAAGAAAAACACTTAAGGGTTAGGGGAGGTAGAGATGAGGATTAGGGTACTATTCCTTCGCCACTAGTAGAGGTAATACAATGATAAGGAGACAATAGTCCTGATATGGAGAGTTTATGATCAGACCGGGTTCATACTTGGTCCGACCCTCGACCCCGGTCGAGACGGAGAAAACCGAATCGCTCCCGAGCGAACCGGATCCGGAAGATGGCTTGCTGAAGAAGAAAGTTTATTCGGCTGCAAGCGTGCCTTAATCTTACTTATGGATTAGGGTAATCACCCTGATGACGGCAGACTCAAACTGACGGCTGCGGATAATCATTATTGAAGGGATAACCATTGCATAACCTAAAGGTTATCTCAGCAGTCCTCTACTAGCCCAAACTAGTAGAAGTCTATCGCTCAACGGATCTCACTGATAAGATCCAATGACTACCCGAAGAAGGCTCAAGTGCATCCAACGAAGGAGATTTGAAGGTACACTCTATATAAACCTCACTACCATACAAGGTGAGAGGACGGATCAATCGATCAATAAGAATACTATCTCGAGACTCGGTTCGGATACATACTAATAGACCTAAACTATCGCGTTCGCTATCTAGATCACCTTTCCCGTTTCTTCATTCATTAGCTCGTGCTCTAGCGAGCCGTTTGTGATTAAGTTCATCAACCGACTTAGCCTTCGGAGGTGGACTCCGACCCCCGGTCGGGCCACATCCGACGCTTTCGTTTGGCAGACATCACGTGGAGATCCAAGGGCTGAGCAGATTTTGGACGCATCATTTGGCGCCGTCTGTGGGAAAGACTTGAAAAGCCATGGTGACTAGATCAGCAGCCGCAGCAGCCGCTGCACAACGCAATTCCGGTGTTCGGATACACCGGAGTGAATAATCCAGATATTCCCCGGAAAGCCAAAATCCTATCGAAGTGGATGATGGCCAGGTGGACGTAACTCCTCCTCCCGATACAATCCAAGATCAATTGGATCAGGTAAAGATTCAACTCTTGGAGGTGAGCCAAGCACCCGCTGCTCACCGGACAGTGGTTTTACCACAAGAGCCCGATCAACGCGATTCGTGGAGACGTGCATTGCCACGTGACCGAGAATGGCTGAAGACCGGAATGTTGATCGGAATTTCCATGAAGGATACCAAGGACTTCGGAGGATCGATGATCAACGAGGCGAGGCGATCGGTTCGACAGACCGTAAGAGAGTACAACCGATTCAAATACAAGGTTGGATACAGGGGTAAGAACTCACTCACCCACCGTCGAAGAACCGTTCGTGATGATCGAGCAGTTCGTGACGAGAGGAACGCTCGGGAAGGACGGGCTGTTCGTGATGATCGAGTAGCACGGATGATCGTGTTAATCGAGGTCATGATCATATTGCTGAAGATCACCCGACTCGGATTGGTCAAGAATTGGCCAACATCAATGAGAAATTAGGGCGGTTGGCTAAGGGAAGAATAAGCGAGGATATTTACTCGGTCATTCGGAAGACTCCTTTTGCTGAGCCAATTGCGGGATATCGGTTTCCCCATAACTTCCGTTTGCCTACCTTCTCAACATTCGATGGCTCCGGAGATCCAACACCACATCGGCTATTACCAACGACCATGGCAGTTTCGGGTAATTCGATGAAATTTTATCGTGGTTTTTGGTTCATCTCTAACCGGAGCGGCACAAAGTGGTTTTCTAACCTCCCTCCGGAAGGATTGTAAGCTTTGACGAATTGGCTCGCCAATTCATAGGGCGACTCCAGAGTGGGATACGAGGTCAAGAAAACGGAAGAAACCTTGTTCATGTCAAATAAGGAAAGAACGAATCGATCGAGAGTTTTCGAAAAGATTCAACAAAGTGACGATGGAGATAGAAAACTTGGATGAACAAGTAGCCGTAACCGCTCTATTCACGGGACTCACTAACCGGAAACTCCTGGAGTTATTACTACGGGATATACCCACGACTTATGCTGAGTTGGTACAGAGATGCCGAGCGTGTTGAAGTCATGAAGATTCTAGATGCGCGCCAAGGAGATAATAAAGTCTCCAATAAGGAACAAAAGGCTCCTGAGCCGAAGCAGAAGCCAAAGAAGAATGTTCGTGATCGGGTTGGAAAATCCCAGCCTTGGTGCCAAAGATCCCCCGGTAGAAGTGATTACACTCCATTGAATGCTCCTCGGGCTGATATTTTGAATATCCTCAAAAGAAAAAATATTTTAAAGTGGCCGCCTAAAATTCTTTTGAAACCCGGAGAGCAGCAGGATCGGGAAAAGTATTGCCGATTCCACAAGGACTATGGTCATTATACTAATGACTGTCGTCATCCGAAGGCGGATATTGAGAGATTGATATCTCGGGGACATCCGTCGCTTTTGTTAGC
The DNA here is from genome assembly GCF_041222555.1 of Hakea prostrata. NCBI lineage: Eukaryota > Viridiplantae > Streptophyta > Magnoliopsida > Proteales > Proteaceae > Hakea > Hakea prostrata. Next base: position 18,264,137 of record NC_142607.1, on the reverse strand, counting down.
AGGAGAAGGGAGGAGCCACGTGGGCCACGTGCGGCTGCTCCAAAGAGGGATCGTTCGGTTAGTTCATAACGATCAAGGGAGGCCCCGAAGTCTAAAAAAGGCAAGGAGGTGATTGAAGCTGCTACTCGGTCACCGATCCTTACCATCTTCGGGGGACCAGAGCCCGAATCATTCCGGAGTCTGAAAACAAAATCCAAATTTGTTGGAGCCGGAGAGGCGCAGAAGCGGAAGAAGCTGAATGGTGAAGATTCTATCACCTTTAGCGAAGAAGACGAAAGAGACGTTTGTTTACCTCATGATGATGCTATAGTCATCAAGGTAGAGATTGCACGGCGGGAAGTGCATAGAGTTTTGATTGATACAGGGTCTGCAGCTAACCTAATTTCCTACGAAGTGTATCAAAAATTGAAGGTGGATCAGGACTTGATGAAACCTTCATCTACACACCTATATGGCTTTTGCGGGGTCATCTCGGTAGAGCGGAAGGATTAGTTCAGTTGGATTTATCCATTGGAAGTTTTCCTAAGGAAACAACTGTCCGAATCAATTTTTTGGTGGTTCGAGAACTACCAGCCTATAATATGATTCTCGGGCGACCATCTTTATCGAAGATAGGTGCTATTGTTTCGACAAAACACCTAAAGATAAAATTCCAGACTGATATGGGAATTGGTCAAGTCTCCTCTGACCAGAAGATCTCTCGGCAGTGTTATGTTGCCTATTTAAAAGACAAGGAGGGTCCAAGGAGGGTCCAAGTATGAAGCCGTTCGGAGCGAAGTTGAGAAACTTAAGAATTCTGGTTTCATAGAACCAATCGAGTGCCCAACTTGGTGATGGTGAAAAGGCGAATGCGAAGTTGAGGATGTGTACGGACTACAGATCTAAACAAAGCTTGCCCAAAAGATTGCTACCCGTTGCCTCGGATTGACCTCTTGGATAGATGCGATCGCAAGATATGAAACTTTAAGTTTCATGGATGCCTACTCGGGGTATAATCGGATCCTTATGAATAAGGAGGATGAGAAGTATATGGCTTTCATGACTGATCGTGAAAGCTATTATTACAAGGTCATGCCTTTTGGCCTGAAAAATGCAGGAGCAACATATCGAGGGCCTCAACAAGATTTTCAAAGAGCCGATAGGAAAGAATGTTGAAGCGTATGTTGACGACATGCTAGTGAAAGCTTTACAAAAGCAAATCACATTGCAGATTTGATCGAGGTTTTCTCGATCGAGGAAGCATCAAATGAAGTTAAACCCAGAAAAATATGCCTTTGGAGTCTCCTCGGGCAAATTTTTGGGTTTCATGGTATCACGAGGGGAATTGAGGCTAATCCCGCCAAAATACAAGCTCGATTGATATGGAGGCTCCCAAAACCGTTCGGGATGTACAATGTTTGACAGGGAGAGTTGCTGCTTTAAATCGATTTATCTCCAAGTCCTGGAGAAAATGTTTGCCTTTTTTCAAGGCACTTAAAGACTTGAAGGGCGTAAGGAAGCAAAGTGGACTCAAGAGTGCCGAAAGCTTTCGAGGAATTAAAAGAAGCACTTGGACAAACACCGATCCCGTCTGTGCCGAGAAGGGGGAAATATTACAGCTATATCTTGCGACATCCCTTTCGGCGGTCGGGCAAGAATTGTTCGGGAAAAGATAAGAAACAATGGCCGATCTACTATGTAAGCCACGTGTTGCTAGATGCGGAGACAAGATATTCGCAGATTGAGAAGCGGCCTCGGCTCTCATGATGGCCGCCAGAAGCTAAGGCCATATTTTCAGGCTCATCCAATTGAGGTATTTACAACTTTTCCTCTTAGTAAAGTTCTTAACAAACCTGATTTGTCCGGAAGGATGGTATCCCGGTCGGTAGAGCTCGGTGAGTTCCAAGTGAGCTTTAAGCCCAGAACCGCAATCAAGGCTCGGGCATTAGCCGACTTTGTAGTAGAAACTACTGCACCGTGGAGCCCACAATTGAGGATCCCATTATACCAACCACTTGGGAGGTATATGTGGATGGTTCGAGTAATAAAGATGGAGCAGGAGCTGGAATTCTATTAAAAAGTCCAGCAGGATTTATTATTCGATATGCTTTGAGATTCGCATTTGATGCAAGTAATAACGGCGGAATATGAGGCCTCGATAGCAGGACTTCGGTTGTCAAAAGCATTAGCTATTGTAGATGTTACTATTTATAGTGACTCTCGACTATAGTCAACCAAGTCCAGGGGGAGTATGGCATTAAAGAACCACGCTTGCAAAAATATCGGGAGATAGTGCAGGCATTTCAAAACCAATTTCGGAATTTGAAGATATCTCGGATTTCGAGGAATGAAAATTCAGTGGCAGATGAGCTATCCCGACTAGCCAATGCCAAGGAAAAGAATCTAGACCCTTCGGTCTACATTGAAGAGATAACTTTTCCAAGTTATCATGAGAAAGAAATTTCTTATATTGAAACAGAACGTGCTGGATGGATCCAATAATCGAATATTTAAGGGATGACAAATTACCCGAGGATCCAAGAGAGGCAAGGTTGATCAAGATTCGATCAGCTAGATTTGTCATTCGGAATGGGAGACTATACAAAAGATCTTATGCTGGACCCCTTATGAGATGTATAGGCCCCGAAGGAGCAAAATCAGCTTTGGCTGAAGTTCATGAAGGAATTTGTGGAGCTCACATGGGTGGCCGAGCCCCGGCCACAAAATTAAGATTTGTTATATTGGCCTAAGATCCAAGAAGGTATGGACTAGTCGCGATGTAGTAAACAAATTCATGCTACGATCGAAGCGAAACTATGACTTCAATTCTAAATCTCATTCCCTTTGCAATTGGGGAATTGATATCATGGGCAAACACAGGCATCGGGACGGGAAAACGATAGTAGAATTGATTATCACAAAATGGATAGAAGGGCAACTGAGAAAAAGTGGAGAAATTTGGCTTGAATAACATACTTGGGATACCAAAGATTATGTCACTACCATGGACAGCACAATGAGCAGAACAATATGATCGAGCATAGTCCTCGGCATACGAGTGGGACAAGATCGAAGGAATAAAGAGAAGACTGACAAAGCTTCTTGGTAAGAACTACATAATGTCGTGGGCTTATAGAATACGGTTAACACCTCGGAGAAACTCCATCGGGCATATGGATTGGCACGTGGAGATAATGCGGGACAAGGATCGTGAGTTCGAAAAAAATGAAAAGCTGATAGTCTTGATTTGTTATCGCAAGGCAAGCGAACTAACATTACAAAGAAGGTAGTTAAACTAGTGAAGAAGAAGGAGATCGTGTTGAGAAACACAGCAACCAAGAAATTGGACCTTGGAAGGATATATGGTTGTGAACCTCAGAGCTTAAGAAGAACATATTCAAGTTGGATGTCGAATGCTAGGCATCTCAAAAAGTTTTATCCTGAGGATGATTTCAATTGTTCATGTAATCATTTTCAACTCAACAAGCAATTGGTTTAACAAACATATTTATTGGGGCATCATACACCACATTCAAGAAAAGATCCAACATAAGGCAGATGAAAATTGGGTCCTCAACACTTCAACACTTGGAAATTTAAATTTCTAAGTCAGATGAAAAGTGAGACCTTTAGGCGGTTTAAACAGTGAGACCTTTAGGTTTGAAACAGTGAGTTCCTTGAGACTTATGAATTTTTGAATTATCCAGATAAGGAGGTTTAAAAAGTGAGTTCCTTCTGACTTATGTATTTCTCCGGAAATCCTTAAGTATAAGCAGGTTTAAAACCCAAGTGAGTTCCTTCTGACTTATTGTATTCTCGGAAATCTTAAGTAAAGGAGTTTAAAAAGTGAGTTCTTCAAACTTATTGTATTTCTCCGGAAATCCTAAGTAAAGGATTGTTGAAACAATACCAATACAATGGCGATTCAAGTGGCTAGGAGTTCAAGATAAAGTAATTTTTATTTCTTGAAGATCCAAAGAGGAGATCAAAAAATACAAGACTGGATACAAGATCAAAAAAAAGAAAGGATGAAAGTTATACAAGATATGGATTGTAGAACAAACATATGAGTCAACCGGTGGGATACAAGGAAAAGAAGAGAAGAAAAGGATTACAAAAATATTTGGAGAAAACAACAACGCTGAGAGAAGAATGGTCACAAACGAAAGTGATTTAGGAGAATAAAAGAGAACTCGAATTGCAAATATGGATGAAGGTGGAGGATCAATCTTATCCGGTCCGGGAGGAGGAATACGGGAAATACAGATGGCAAACGATTGTAGGGAGTCGATGAAAATGAGGACTTTCCTATATGAGACACGGTTATAAGCATAGCATATCAACAAAAGAAAACGAAGAGGAACAGCTAAGGAGAGTGTAAGGATCCGGGAAACGACCGATGAGAAAACATTTGCACCGGAGAGGCAAAACATGCGAGATTTGGCGAAAAAACGAGTAGAAGACGGTTGTGGAAGAAAGAAAAACAGGAGAGAGAAAAGTAATTTTCAAAATGAGGATAATGAAGAAAGTCTTAAATCAACGAGACGAGTTTGAGGGAGAAAAGGTGAGAAGGATGAACTACAAAGGTGAGCTATCACTTGCCTATGGCAAAGGAGAGGAGGAGGATGCCAAAAAGAGAGTTAGAAGGGCGACCACAAGAGACTAGTTGGATGAAGAGTCTCCTTGGGGTGCACCAACAAAGTCAAAGCAGGGGAAGAACGGAGTGATCAAGATCTTGGAAAGAAGGATACAAAGGAGGGAGGAGATCAATGGGGAACGACGAGAAGACGCTGAGGATAGCCCGCTTTTCTGCAAGATTTAGCTCTAATAAAGTTCGGTTGATCTTGGGAGCCACTATGCAAAAAAAAAAAAAGAGAAATAAAGAGGGGGAAACCCTAGTTTTCACAAACAACAAACTAAACCAAGAAACAGGGTTACTCGGAAGTGGGGAAAGAGATGAGTAATCAAAAAATATTGTCGAAATGGATAGAGGCGTTGGAGTACAAGGAATATGGAAGAGCCAAGGACGAAAGGTTGCTTTGCACTTTAGCAAATCTATCTTCAGTCGATAGATGGAGAGTAGCTTTAAATAGCAAGGTATAAGATGAAGGCTAAGGAAAAAGGATCGAAATGAGTAAAAAAAGCAAGATCGATGAGGGATGCCACATGGAAACATGTGGAAGGAGCACGATGGAGATACCTCAATCGTGACGCCATTAAAATAATGGATGTATTTCCGATTCATTGGAAAAGTGAATGGTATACAAAGAGAAAACGTTTGAACTTGAAGGGAGACGCGGATTTCAATAAATGAAGTAGTGGGAAGATAATGCATCTTCGAAAGCACTTACAATATTTTACAAGATTATTATTCGCGAGGAATGAAAAGTTAAGTGATAAGTTTTATATAATACTTTGATATTCAAGAGATTGAGAGGGAAATTTGGGCCAACATGAAAAAGAAATGTCTATTCATTAAATTGAGGGTAAACTTTACAAAAGAACAACGCTTTTCTTATGTGAGGGATCGAGGACTTTAGACCATGAGAAGGAGAGTGGAGGCTGAACAGAAAACTGAGATGGGATTCTGAAGTGGCTGTCATCGGATAGCTGAGGGTCACTGGAAAGGATCATCTTCTGAGCGGGGGAGATCCAACAACTTTGAAGACCTCTTGTGGCATACCACAAAGGAGCAGGTGGTCGGGATTCAGACGCCCCAAGGTGATCGATAAGCTTGAATGTTGTAGAAACCAGACAGAAAGGTAGCTATTCAAGTATTCCGAATGCACTCCTGGTGTTATAGCTCGGGCGAGGGATCCCCAACTCGATGTTCTTGAGCTCCTACTGATTTCAAGGGTCACAAAACGGGGTTGTTTGCGCCTGAGGAGACACAAATTTTGAGCTTCAAGGGCTTCGAGGGAGATCACTTTCCTATGCGCAACCCAGAGTGAACGGTATTTGAATTGGCCGGCCAATTCTTAAAGTTTGAGGAGTGGGAACAGGCAATGCTTCCATGTGTTGATAAAAGTAACAGATTCGAAGACGGAAGATATCGAAGAAGTCATAAGAAATTATGAAAACGTAAGTAAGAAGAAGGGTACCTTGTAGATTGACTAACAAGGAGGTGTCAAGGGCTAAACTGAAGAAGGGGCAGGCAGGATCGAATCTGGTCCAGGGATGAAGACCTCCACTGACTTTGATTTTTATTTGAGGGAGCATCAATATGTCATGTTGGTGGAGGAAGATACATAGCCTGGTTTCTTCCCTTTACCCGAGACCTACGGGCCCGATATTCTTGATACCCCGTAAGAGGGGTCGGGAAAGGGAAGAGAAGCCTCTTGATCTACGGTCAAGACCCCGGGCGATCGTTGCTCGGCTGTCACAACGGCCCTAGCGGCCTTCACCCGCATGCTTTGTGGTTCGTTCGGGAGGCACCGCAAAGAAGAAGGACAAGAATCGAATTCAAAACATATCACTTCACAAATCAAAGGATGATGGTTAGAAGCTCACAATGAGCCAAGCCCCAAGATCAAGGATGGAGTTATACTCCACTTCATATCCATGTATCTCTTGATACCACGGAATGGATTTGATCTTTTTGATGGCCCCTCGTCTTCTCTCGGATAAGGGAAGGCCCTGGTTACTCTCGGACGAAGAAGTAAACATCATCCAGGTGGTTGGGAAGTTAAGATCTGATGGAGGCGCTCGACAGAAAAAGTATCGTTCGCGCCATCTTTTGTGGTTAGAAGGGCAATTTCCTTTGACAAGGATGCTGCCCCTCCAATCAAGTTCAGCCTTATTGCGTTTGGAAAGAAAGACCCATCCGGGTGGATGGGAGATAGAAAGAACATGAAAATGTACAAAAAGAGAAAGAGATGGCGTAATGCCAAGCTCAAAAAACAAACCCAAGAAGCCAACGATGAGACGCCAGCTATTGGGGAGGAGCATTCCGAGACAAATGTTCCAGTGATTCAAAACTGCGGAGAACAAAGGATTAAAAAAGGGAAAGTGAACCCCGCTTTCCAGTGCATCTATATACAAAGAAAATTCACCCGAAAGGGATGAATCAACCCTCTCATCAGGATGGGGAGCCCTAACCTGATATGAGGAAGGAAGATCAAAATCTTGGACAGCTGAAAGAAGGATTTCTCCATTGTAAATGGAAGGAATCGAGCGAGTCCACCATTGGACCCGGAGGTTTGAGGCTGCCTAGAAGACTAGACAATCTTGGAAGATCCAGACTCGAGAAGGACAGGAGAAGTTTCGGTTTTTCTTTCAAAACCTTTTGAGAAACTTCGGCGAACTCCTGCCAGAGGACGGTTAGGGTTTTGTTATCACTATTCGACTGTTCGGGAGCAGGAGAAGCAAAAGCATCACTACTATTATCAACATGGGGTACAAAAGAAGCCCTATAGTCCGCCATTACTCGTTTCAGTAAACTACAAAAAGAAAAGACCAGTAAACTTACTGATTCGGTGAGACGGAAGCTTGAGAGCAAGAAGGCGCGAGCGAACAACAAAGGTTCAAATTCCAGACGGGAAGAATGAAACCTACGAAGACAACGAACCGCTTTTGAAACTCCCGCACGAGTGTTTGGGAATGTGAACGATCGAGATTGATTCAAAATCAACGATCAAGATTGAAAGACGTTTTGAAAGTTTGAACTCACGAATCCAAAATAGGCGTTCGGAAACCGTCGCTTGGATGACTTGAGCCACGACAGATCAACTGCAACGAGACATGTGGCCTTACACTCACAACGCCGAGGAAAAGTGACCACCGCATTAAATGTGATATGACATTTAATGAAGCACGCAGAGATCATCACCCGACGACGAACCAGTTAAAAACCAAGCCCTCGGGATAGACCGAACGCTTGGTCTCGGGGGCTCGTGATATGGAGAGTTTATGATCAGACCGGGTTCATACCTGGTCCGACCCTCGACCCCGGTCTAGACGGAGAAAACCGAATCGCTCCCAAGCGAACCGGATCCGGAAGATGGCTTGCTGAAGAAGAAAGTTTATTCGGCTGCAAGCGTGCCTAATCTTACTTATGGATTAGGGTAATCACCCCGATGACGGCAGACTCAAACCGACGGCCGCGGATAATCATTATCGAAGGGATAACCATCGCATAACCTAAAGGTTATCTCAGGAGTCCTCTACTAGCCCAAACTAGTAGAAGTCTATCGCTCAACGGATCTCACTGATAAGATCCAACGACTACCCGAAGAAGGCTCAAGTGCATCCAACGAAGGAGATTCGAAGGTACACTCTATATAAACCTCACTACCATACAAGGTGAGAGGACGGATCAATCGATCAATAAGAATACTATCTGAGACTCAGGTTCAGATACATACTGATAGACCTAAACTATCAGCGTTCTGCTATCTAGATCACCTTTCCCGTTTCTTCATTCATTAGCTCGTGCTTCTAGCAGCCGTTTGTGATTAAGTTCATCAACCGACTTAGCCTTCGGAGGAGGACTCGACCCCAGCGGTCGGGCCACATCTGACGCTTTCGTTTTGCAGGACATCACGTGGAGATCCAAGGGCTGAGCAGATTTTGGACGCATCTAGTCCAGACTACAAATGAGGTTCAAGATCAGGATGAAGATGATGATGAGGAAGAGGATAATGAGGATGAGACTTAGGATCAAGAGGTTCAGGAAGATGAGGAGGAAACTATTCCAGCTCGATAATTTGAGGATGGAGGTCCATTGTATACAATTTTCGAGGCACCGGGTGTGGTTTCTCAGCTTTTAGCAATAACTTCCACACAAGAGAGGATAGAGACACACATACACATTATAGAAGATTAGATTGACACGACTAGAAGAGTAATCTCAGGTTATGAGAGATTGATTCGATTTTTAGGAATAATTTTTTTAAACAGATAGCACTAGGATTGTCATTGAGTCTATGGTTGGAGGCAGAGCGATCAGCTTCACTACCAAGGTACTAGCTCGCATTCTGGATGTTTCGTATGTACGGGATTTCCGCTGGTAGATTCTGGCTGGCACAAACATCATAGAGGCATCGCGACGCAGCTAGGTTAGAGGATGATGATGATATTGTCAAGGCTGATGGCACAGAGGACGATGGTGATGAGTAGGATGAGGATGATGATGGTGATGCTGTTGGTGATGAGCACTGAGATGATGATGATGATCATGACGGGGTTTCAGCTCCGGATGAGGATGATATTGATAATCAAGGAGATGAAGATCATAGAGATGATGATCGAGATCAGGATGAGATTCCGAGACACGAGGAGATTCTTATACCACGCTTCCATGAGATTGGAGGTCCAACACATACGACTTTTGAGGCTCCAGGTGTGGCTTCTCATCAGTCATCGATTTCTTCCACACTTTAGAGGATAAAAGCTCGATAGGAGAGGATACAGTCCTATATGTATACCTTGGGAGAGAGATTTGCATGACTGGAGAAGGAGTTCAGATCCAGGAGGGACCAAGCAGATCACCGGATTTGATCACCTAGATAGATAGTGCTAGGAGTTTCCTTTTATGCTTTCAATGATGTATTTCCTTTCAGACTTGTAAAAATCTCCTATGTAATTAATAAGATTCAGTTTGTTTCACTTATGTTATTGTACATTAGGCATTTCTTTTATTGCATTAGACGTTGTTAATGTTTAGTTATGACTTATAACTCATGACGACCACTCATGACTATTACTCCCAACGACAACACCCGACTCAGACTCATACGACAACACATGACGACGACACAACTCAGACTCATGACAACACACGACTCACAACAAAGACTCACTGACAAGGACGACTCACGATGACAACTTTCAACTCAAGACCCAACTCACGACTCACAACACCAACACAATACTTAAAACTGACAACTTAACTCTAACCATGACTACAACCCAAGTACAAGTCATAAACTTTTAATTATTGTGTATTATTCAACTAGTATGTATTATGCTTCATTTATTCAAGTTTCTAATCCAAGTTTTCTATTATTCACTTCTAAGAAAGTTTAAGTCACTTCTGGATCTATGACTCAAGGATGCTTCCATTACTGTGTTCTGTGGTTATGATTGTCCAAAAACTTGGGCTCTGATACCATCTGTCACATCCCGCCCTAAATCCACCAAGGGGGTACCCTATTTGGATTACCCGGGGAGTGAATCATAGTCTCCGCCGATCAAGTTTAGGAACGATAATAGCCACTTAGCACAAAAATATAATCAAAAGCAAGAGCAATTCCTTGTATTCAAATAGTTTAATAATAAAAGTCAATAAAGGATTTCAGAGGGATTCACAAATAACATCAGAGTACATAAATGATTCAAATAGGATAACTAGCCAAGTATGAAAAGGAGGGAGGAAACCCATCCTATAATAATAGCGGAAGGTAGATCGACTAAAATTAAGGGTTACAACCGGTTCCCAAATTAACAAGGGAACAAACTAAACTATAGTCTCAACAAATTAACTAAAAGGTTAAAAAGAAAATGGGACGATATTCCAACACTAGCACACAAGTGCAAAGTGAACTGCTCCAGATAAGTCCCAATCTCAGACTACTGGTCTTTATCAACTTGTATACCGTGACCAGTGGGGTATGAGTCATCAACTTGGTCTTCAGAGTGTTCACCATCATAGTCAATAGTGGTGGTACCTGCAGTAGAGTCTAACAAACATGTTGCAAAAAGGAGAGGGTTCTCTTGAGAATCTCTGGCGTTCTCTAACGGCTTTAGAACATAATGACACGTTTTAGAACAAAAATCATTAAATAGGGCTTCAAAAACATCACATACCCAAAATGCCATTTTGCCTTGAAGTTGGGGCAACTAGAGCAGGCAACCCACCCCTGGTACTTTTGCTCTAGGAGTGGAAATGAGGCTTTGAATGCCCTAGCTCAGTCTTGGGTCAATTTCTATGTTATAGAAGGGTCTTACTTGATTTTTGGGGACTTTCCACTTGTGTTATCATCGTACTCTTGATCCATCTGCTACCAAGTCAGTCAACATCCAAGTTGGATCTTCTTCCATATTCTGATAGAACTCCCAACTTGGCATCATCTCCATCTACCTCTATTGGTTTAGAGTCTAATCCAATGGTTTCAACTTGGATGGTCCACAGTTGCCTTCTACCCACACTCCAGGTTTTCGGACCTACAATATGAATTTTTGGGTTAGGGTTTTGCAAGATTTCACAGCCTTGGTATAAGATATTTTTTAGAACTCTAGAAAACCATTGCCAAAACTTTTTTGAGGTGTCAAGGCTGAAAGCTAGGCTTGACTTTAAATTTATTGCTTACCTAATCACCTTACAATATAAGTCGAGACAAGCTTTAAGGTTGCAAACCCGCTCCAACTGCTTACAAAAAGTAGATGAGAGATAAGAGGAGCTCTACCTTTGACTCAAATACCCCTAATGACATCTTGGCTCTTCACTCTATGGATAAAAGAACTAAGGCTCTGTAAGGACAAAATAAAGATTGTCGGAGATAATGGATTGCCTTGGCAGATATCCCTTGTGGGCTAGACAGCAAGGGTAATTGCACCATTAACCAGAAGTTTATAAGAGACAGAAGTCACAATCTACATAACCCATGATACCCATCTTGGCGCAAGTCCCAGCTTCGTCAACATAGCTTCCATGAAAGGCCATTGAAGCCTATCATGCACCTTCTTCATATCAAGTTTAAGAGAAAGAAACTCTTTTTTACTCTTCTTACGCTTCCAAATATAATGAAGCCTATAATGAAACCGCTCCTGAGCCATGTAAATATTATCTAAAATTAACCAATAAGGGAGAAAAGCATCTAAAAAGGAGCTACAATATCATCCAAAAGTTTTGAAGCCTCTTAGAAATAATCTTAGAGATCAATTTTGCAGCGACACAACCAAGAGAGATGGGCCTAAACTGATCAACTGTCTCTAGAGAATCATTCTTGAGAATCAAACAAATGTAAGAGGAATTCAACTCAGACATCATATAACCTGTATGAAATAACTCATGCACATGCGAAACAAGGTCTAACTGAATAGTATTCCATAAAGTTTGAAAAAACAAAGGGGGAAGCCATTAGGACTAGGGCCTTGAGGGACCCATGGAAAAGTGCACCTGTTTAACTTCTTCAACATTGGGCAAAGCTGTAAGAAACTCGTTCATATCATCAGTAACCACAGGCTGAACAGTGGAAAGAAGGTGTTCAAGAGCATTTGCATCAATTCCTTGTGACATGAAGGCCTCTGTAAAGTGATCACAAAAAATATGAGAAATTTGATGTGGGTCTGTAGTCCATGTACCAGCCTCACCTTTCAATCAAAATTTGATTGAAGTACCTTCATTGTACTGTGGTTGCATGAAAAAAGGCTGTGTTTCTGTCAACTCCCTTAAGCCAATTGATATGGAGAGTTTATGATCAGACCGGGTTCATACCTGGTCCGACCCTCGACCCCGGTCGAGACGGAGAAAACAGAATCGCTCCTGAGCGAACCGGATCCGGAAGATGGCTTGCTGAAGAAGAAAGATTATTCGGCTGCAAGCGTGCCATAATCTTACTTATGGATTAGGGTAATCACCCTGATGACAGCAGACTCAAACTGACGGCTGCGGATAATCATCATCAAAGGGATAACTATCGCATAACCTAACGGTTATCTCAGGAGTCCTCTACTAGCCCAAACTAGTAGAAGTCTATCGCTCAACGGATCTCATTGATAAGATCCAACGACTACCTGAAGAAGGCTCGAGTGCATCCAACGAAGGAGATTCGAAGGTACACTCTATATAAACCTCACTACCATACAAGGTGAGGGACGGATCAATCGATCAAAAAGAATACTATCACGAGACTCGAGGTTCGGATACATACCGATAGATCCAAACTATCGGCGTCTTGCTATCTAGATCACCTTTCCCGTTTCTTCATTCATTAGCTCGTGCTTCTAGCAGAGCCGTTTGTGATTAAGTTCATCAACCGACTTAGTCTTCGGAGGTGGACTCCCGACCCGCCGGTCGGGCCACATCCGACGCTTTCGTTTTGTAGGACATCACGTGGAGATCCAAGGGCTGAGCAGATTTTGGACGCATCATTTGGCGCCGTCTGTGGGAAAGACTTGAAAAAGCCATGGTGACTAGATCAGCAGCCGCTGCACAACGCAATTCCGGTGTTCGGATACCGGGGTGAATAATCCAGATATTCCCCAGAAAGCCAAAATCCTATCGAGGTGGATGATGGCGGGGAGGACGTAATCTTCCTCCTGATACAATCCAAGATCAATTGGATCAGGTAAAGATTCAACTCTTGGAGGTGAGCCAAGCACTTTGCGTGCTAACTAGACGAGTGGTTTTACCACAAGAACCTGATCAACACGATTCAGGGAGACGTGCATTGCCACGTGACCAAAGAATGGCTGAAGACCGGAATGTTGATCAGAATTTCCGTGAAGGAGACCGAGGACTTCAGAGGATTGATGATCAACCGAGGCGAGGCGATCGGTTCGACAGACCGTAAGAGAGTACAACTGATTCAAATACAAGGTTGGATACAGGGGTAAGAACTCACTCACCCACTGTCAGAAGAACCGTTCGTGATGATCGAGCAATTCGTGACGAGAGGAACGCTCGGGAAGGACGGGCTGTTCGTGATGATCGAGTAGCACGGGATGATCGTGTTAATCGAGGTCGTGATCATATTGCTGAAGATCACCCGACTCAGATTGGTCAAGAATTGGCCAACATCAATGAGAAATTAGGGCAGTTGGCTAAGGGAAGAATAATTGAGGATATTTACTCAGTCATTCGGAAGACTCCTTTTGCTGAGCCAATTGCGGGATATCGGTTTCCCCATAACTTTCGTTTGCCTACCTTCTCAACATTTGATGGCTCCGGAGATCCAACAGCTCACATCGGCTATTACCAATGAGACCATGGCGCTTTGTGTAATTTCGATGAAATTTTATGCGTGGGTTTTCGGTTCATCTCTAATCGAAGCGGCACAAAAGTGGTTTTCTAACCTCCCCTCGGGAAGGATCGTAAACTTTGACGAATTGGCGCGCCAATTCATAGGGCGATTCCAGAGTGGGATACAAGGTCAAGAAAACGGAAGAAACCTTGTTTACTTGTCAAACAAGGAAAGAATGAATCGATCGGAGAGTTTCCGAAAAGATTCAACAAAGTGACGATGGAGATAGAAAACTTGGATGAACAAGTAGCCGTAACCGCTCTATTCACAGGACTCACAAATCGGAAACTCCCGGAGTTATTACTACAGGATATACCCACGACTTATGCCGAGTTGGTACAGAGATGCCGAAGCCGGCTGAAGTCATGGAGATTCTAGATGCGCGCCAAGGAGATAATAAAGTCTCCAATAAGGAACAAAAGGCTCCGAGCGGAAGCGAGAAGCCAAAAAAGAATGTTCGCGATCGGGTTGGAAGATCCCAACTTTGGCGCCAAAGATCCCCGGTAGAAGTGGGTACACTCCATTGAATGCTCCTCGGGCTGATATTTTGAATATCCTCAAAAGAAAAAATATTTTGAAGTGCCCGCCTAAAATTATTTTGAAACCCGGAGAGCAGCAGGATCGGGAAAAGTATTGCCGATTCCACAAGGACTATGGTCATTATACTAATGACTGCGTCGTCATCGAAGGCGGATATTGAAAGATTGATATCTCAGGGACATCTGTCCAGTTTTGTTAGCAGGAGAAGGGAGGAGCCACGTGGGCCACGTGCGGCTGCTCCAAAAAGGGATCGTTCGGTTAGTTCAGAACGATTGAGGGAGGCCCCGAAGTCTAAAAAAGGCAAGGAGGTGATTGAAGCTGCTACTCGGTCACCGATTCTTACCATCTTCGGGGGTCCAGAGTCCGAATCATTCCGAGTCTAAAAACCAAATCCAAATTTGTTGAGCCGGAGAGGCGCAGAAGCGGAAGAAGCTGAATGGTGAAGATTCTATCACCTTTAGCGAAGAAGACGAAAGAGACGTTTGTTTACCTCATGATGATGCTATAGTCATCAAGGTAGAGATTGCACGGCGGGAAGTGCATAGAGTTTTGATTGATACAGGGTTTGTAGCTGACCTAATTTCCTACGAAGTGTATCAAAAATTTAAGGTGGATCAGGACTTGATGAAACCTTCATCTACACACCTTTATGGCTTTGCGAGGTCATCTCAGAGAGCGGAAGGATCGGTTCAGTTGGATCATTCCATTGGAAGTTTTCCTAAAGAAACAACTGTCCGAATCAATTTTTTGGTGGTTCGAGAACTACCAACCTATAATATGATTCTCGGGCGACCATCTTTATCCAAGATAGGTGCTATTGTTTCGACAAAGCACCGAAGATAAAATTCCGGATCGATATGGGAATCGGTCAAGTCTCCTCCGACCGGAAGATCTCTCGGCAGTGTTATGTTGCCTATTTAAAAGACAAGGAGGGTCCGAGGAAGGTAAACTGCCCTCCCCATAGAAGTTCGAGATGATCGGGAAGAGACGGAGATGCAAAGGCCCGAACCAAAGGAGAAATCGGGAGCAAATCCACGTGTATCGAGGATGAGAAAAAGATTACTTATATCGGGTCCAACAGGCTGGAAGAGTTTAAAGATGAGTTGAAGTTATTTCTTCAACGAATAAAGATGTATTCGCATGGTCCGCCGAGGACTTGCCCCGGGATCGATCGGGCCATTGCAGAGCACAAACTCGGATAGACCCTAAGGCGAAACCAAGTGATACGTAAAAGAAGAAATTTCTCTATTGAAAAATATGAAGCCGTTCGGAATGAAGTTGAAAAACTTAAGAATTCTGGTTTCATAGAACCAATCGAGTGCCCAACTTGGTTGGCCAACGTGGTGATGGTGAAAAAGGCGAATGTGAAGTGGAGGATGTACGTACAGACTACACGGATCTAAACAAAGCTTGCCCAAAAGATTGCTACCCGTTGCCTCGGATTGACCTCTTGATAGATGCTATCACAGGATATGAAACTTTAAGTTTCATGGATGCCTACTCGGGTATAATCAGATCCTTATGAATAAGGAGGATGAGAAGTATACGGCTTTCATGATTGATCGTGAAAGCTATTATTACAAGGTCATGCCTTTTGGCCTAAAGAATGCGGGGAGCAACATATCGGAGGGCCGTCAACAAGATTTTCAAAGAGCTGATAGGAAAGAATGTTGAAGCATATGTTGACGATACTTTGGTGAAAAGCTTTACAAAAGCAAATCACATTGCGGATTTGATCGAGGTTTTCTCAAGATCGAGGAAGCATCAAATGAAGTTGAACCCCGAAAAATATGCCTTTGGAGTCTCCTCGGGCAAATTCTTGGGTTTCATGGTATCACAGAGGGGAATTGAGGCTAATCCCGCCAAAATACAAGCTCGATTGATATGGAGGCTCCCAAAACCGTTCGAGATGTACAATGTTTGACAGGAGAGTTGCTGCCTTAAATCGATTTATCTCCAAGTCCTGGAGAAAAATGTTTGCCTTTCTTCAAGGCACTTAAAGAC